>NW_028232929.1:0-78891 GCF_057557595.1 Rhyacophila brunnea
AAGCTAAGGATGTATAATTATCTGCTTCTTGGGCTTATGCATTCTTCAGAAGGTAATTGTTCGGAAAATCTAGCCTTTCTTAAGCAGGAAGCGATATTTTTATTATATCGATCAGATGTATGATATTTTACACAATTATCTTTTGCTCATTTGTCTATGAATCAGTTATGTTTGGATCTAAGATCGTTTATTGTTCTCGAATAAAATTTGATGTTTTTGATTACTTTTATAGTTTTTACATCCTTTTTTCACATATTGTACATTCTTAAACACCAAAATAAATGCTAGATTATAACATTATATCTCAAACAATTTGAATAATTCAATTTTTGTATTTTTAAATTTTGTTTTAAGCATGCATATTATATAAAAACATGCAAAAATAAAGTAAATACTACGTTCATATATTATTAAGCATCTAAAGATTATCTTTATTATATAACAATAATATTGGTTTTTCTTGATAATTATACTTGATATTTCTGTTATATGATATTTTTAATATTATAGTTTTTCGTATAGAATTCATATGTTTCAAATTATTTAAATTGTATGTTTTTATGATTTTTATTTATGAAAATTAGTATCATAAACATGATACAGAGATTTTTTCTATGTACTAAAAAAATCCTATTTATTCAGAAAATAATCTAGATTACAAGTTATGGCATCCAATTAACAATAAAAATGGCATATTAGTAGTTTTATGGAGCAATAAAAAATGGATTTTTTTACCCATATTTTCTGCGACATTTCATTTTTTACTTGATTCTATTACATCTACAACTTTTATAATATATTTTTACTCTTTGCGAGTTTAACACGAAAATTTAATGTAATTATTTTTTCCCTGTTTCAAATAAATAGTTTGGCTAATTTATAAAATCACAAAATACACAGTATCTAAGTAAATATTCAGTCTTTTTTCGTCGTTTTAACTGCATTGTGCGATATTATGCGTATAAAGACAATATTTATATTTAATTGCATAAAAATATCTTCTTATTTTATTTTAATTCTTAATTTAGGATGTATATACTCAATAATTAGATTCTATATAATATATAAAAGAGATAGCTTTTATTGTTTGTTTATATCCGTTTTTTCAGATTCACATTGCGTTTCGGGTTTTTTTATTACTGACTATATCCATGTTCGTAACATTTTATTTTTATGATGTATAAACATACTCAAAAAAGAGTTAATTGCAAAAAAACTCTTCTTTTTTTGTTTTTTTATTTAGGTTTTTGTGTTATTGAATGGTATTAATTTAACATAGTATAAAATACTAATTAACTGTTTTATTTTAATATAAGTTTGTAATATATTGTTTTTACATTTCGTTTTTATGAATATAAGCTTTATATAATTGTTGTATATATTTATTGTTTTTTTGAAATATACTGTTTTTTAGTCCAAATACAACATATTTTTTTAGATTTTATTCTTTTCATGTATGGATATTCAAATATTTATGTAGCTTTTATTATAGCTAGACAAAAAAACGTGAAGAACGGAGCATCCTTTTATTATTATTTTTTATTATACAAAATATTTTAAACATATTAGACCAATTTTGTCCCTTCTTACTATAAATAAAGCTTTATATAGTTAGTTATCTTCCATAACTAAAATTATAATAGATATCTTTTAGCACGCACATCTAAATATTTTAAATTATTTGATCGAAAGAGTAATTATTATGAGTATATAAATGTTTATAAATTGAATTTTTATACTTTTACAGCTTTACTAGAATATTATTGAAGTTTTTTTTATTGACTTTTT
The DNA here is from genome assembly GCF_057557595.1 of Rhyacophila brunnea. Classification (NCBI taxonomy): domain Eukaryota; kingdom Metazoa; phylum Arthropoda; class Insecta; order Trichoptera; family Rhyacophilidae; genus Rhyacophila; species Rhyacophila brunnea. Next base: position 1,789 of record NW_028232929.1, read on the forward strand.
ATTAAGCTAGAGATAATCTAAATATTCTTATTCCATAATAATTATATACTTGGCATTCATAGAATATATATTGTAAATAAAAAGCTTTATATGATATTTATTGATAGCTAGAAATCAAAATTCGCTAATTGATTATCAAATTAATTGTTTTTTATTTAACTATAAAAAAAAAATTTAAATATATTAATTTGCTTACTATATATTCAATTCGTATCGTAATCTATAAAAGATCTTAAACTTCTATAAGGCGTTTTATCTTATATTGTCAATATATATCTAGCTTTTCTTTTGCATACAATAATCTTAGTTTTTGTTTTTTTTCTTTCTAATAAGAATGTATAATCATGTTTGAAATTGTTACTTTAGATGATTTTGCTTTTAATATTATTTTTATCATCAAATAATGCTAGAATAACTTGTAGATGTACTTCTTATTGCAAAGAAAATAATTATACAAAGCAAATACATTTAAAAAACTTAAGATAAAAGAAAAATATACGAAAGTTTATTTTTATATTTTTATAAACCTGTGTTATATGCTCAACATGTTTCCTTTGAATATACAGAAACACAACTGATTATAAATGATTATTGAAAAAATTACCCCTTTTTCTAGATAAGAAAATAAAATAATACGATTTTTATGATAAAATTATTCACTATTTAAGAAATAATTTCTTTAAAACTATCATTCTATTCATTGAGTATTTAATTATGCGTTTTTTATGAAAATAGGGCATATACACAAAAAAAAAAGCTAGCTCTGTATATCAGTTATCATATTTTCTATTTTAGTTTATCTTCTAAATCATCACTATGATAACATATAATCTGAAAGTGGGTATTTTTATCCTTAAATGCCAACAATAATATCCTTGTAGAATTTAAATTCAAAAAATATTACATATTGGTAACAGTGGCATTATATTATTTGTTTTTTTCTCAATTCTCATTTTTTTACGTAATTTCATTATCTAAAGTCTTAAAAAGCTTTTATTTTAATTAATTTTTCTTGGTTTTTGTTTACAACAACAATGTCTTTTTTCTCTTCTCTTTAATGCTTAATACTTCGAAATTCTAGATTATGCATGTTTATTTCGATTTAATAGACTAATTTTTATATCTATTCTACAATTTTTATTACTATAGAATATATTATATATAGATTGAGAAATTCGAATATTATTTGATGCATGTAAAGTGTACCTTTTCAAACATTATATGCACTAGAAAACTGCGTCGGTAATAATTTATTGTACTCGTCTTACTAAAAAGTAAGTAAAGTCAAATAATTTGATGTATTCTTTCAAATAAATTGACGAAAAAGAATTACAAAGAAGATTTAATTTCCGAGTATAAATAATATCACAAAAAAACTCTACTTTATTTTATATATTTTTGATCTTTATCTTTATATTACAAGTAATTTTTTATAAGAAAATGTTCTTCTGATTTTATTTCCATCTCTATTAGATGATGCTCAATCGAAAAAATGATTTTTATTGTGCATAATGATAGATTATAAATAAAAATATGTCTATGTTGTACATTTATTCATATTTTATGGTGTTTTTTCGTAGTACATATTGTTTTTTAATAAAATCTTTATAACAATAAATAATTATATTCATTTTATGGAATTCTTTTAAGATTGTTATTATGAAAAGATTTATGCGTTTAATAGTGTAAATTGATGTATCTTATACTTCTTCCTTTAAGATTCTCTTCTTAACAAATTTATATTTTTTTAAGTTTTTTTTTCTGTTCTTATATGTATATAATTATAATATATAAGATTTTACCGTTTAGTTACTCTTCTAAAATAAAAATGTAGTTGACTGTATGTATAATAGATTGAAAATACATATAAAACCATTATCTATTGTCATTACTAAATCCGTGGTTTTTTATGATATTAAAGAGCATTTAACCATGATATTATCATTCGAATATAAATTACTATCTTTATTGTATTTTTTATATGTTCTGTTATTTTGATATATAAAAGACGTAGTTTTATTTATTTTTTTACTACTAAATTCTCATGTTTTTTAGAAATATTTTTATAATATATGAATAACAGGCTTTATCATAAATAATATACGCGAAAATAAATAGCTTCTTATATATGTTTCATATTTAATGTTTCTATATATAAATTAATCTTCTGTTGAGAGTTATAATATAAAAGCTAGCCAAACATGTATAAAACCATTTGAGTGTTAATTTCGTGAAAAAGAAAAGCAAACCAAAATCTTTTGTACGTTTTTTTTACTTTTTGCTAGATTTTGTTGCCTAAATAGCCGAATACTAAATTAATAATCTGTTTTTTTGTGGCAAAAAAATTTTATTAAACAAACTTGAACACACCAAGAACTATTTTCAAAGGAATATTATACTATTTTCATGGATTTTTCCCTATTTCAAGTCAACGAATAATCATATTTATAGTTTTTTTTTGCATAATAACGGATAACTTTACTGCTATAGTACAGTATGTAATATAATAAAATAGGCTTTTGTGATTTGTTTGTACATTGAATGTCGTATATAACGTGATAATGGTGTATATGATTTTTTACTTATTGTGTTAATTCTTCTTTCACTAATAAAAACCGGAGATCATACATTTAATGTTCTATCAGACGTTATACGTTTTTTATAACTATTTTTTACCCGAATTGTATCTTTTTTTATCACCTCTTACTCATTTACATGCATTTTGGTTTACATATCAATGCTAAAAACCGCAAAAACAGTGATTTTTTTGTCTTAGAATACAAATATAGATGCACAATACTTGTTATATTATGTCAACAAACATAGTTTTATATGTTTCTTGCCTTTTTTGTAAATTTGAAACTTTTATATGTTGATTTAGATCACTATTTTTTTTCATTATTTTAGCGGCTTTATTTTATATAATTATGTTTTATCTCGTAAACTGAGAAGAAATATGTTTTGGCATATTGTTATATACATTCTGAACTTATTATATTTCGATTTAAGAAATTAAAAAATACTTTAAGGGTCCTATTAGTGTTTTTCTTTTTTTTTGTTTTGATAAATCAAATATATATAATAATGCATATAAGGTTTTATGTCAATTGATACTAGTTTACCATGAAAAATAGGTCTTATTTTATTTTTGTTAATTAAATCTTACAAGAAAAATTATTTTTGGATAGCTTCTTATATACGAAAAGATAGCCATATAATAGTTTGGCTATATGTTTTTAATGTGTTTATGTCGAGTATTATACGTTTTTAAACGTTATTTTTTCTTTTTTTTCTAATTCTATGCGTTTTTTTTGTCATTTTTATTGTCTAAAATACAACTTAATCAACATCTTTTACAACCATGTTATCCATCTAACTTTTATTAAGTATTTTATGGCAAAATAAAACTCTTTTTGTTCATTTATTTCTGCGGAAAAAAATATAATAGTAGAGGTAAGTTTAAAACAAAGATCCAAGAAATAAAATATTTTTAGTAAATTGATCATAATACTTTTTAATAAAAGATAACATATAAAATTTGCATTTTGAGGCGCGTATAGTTGCACAAATAACCGTATAGGTGGTAATTAATAAGTCCTTTAGTTAAAGAAAAAAGATTGATATGGAGTATTAAATATTCAAAAACAACCTTTTGTCCTTTATTATACTTATATAAAGATTTTTCGCTGCATATAAATACTCAGATTGGCATAAAAATGATGTTCAATTTGTCTGATAGCTATAGAAAAAGAATCAATTTCAATTAACTGTATCTATGATTATTTGTTTCTTATGTCTTTTCAAAGTATTTTATATTTTTTAGGATAGATATAGTTACAGGAGTATATAAATTTACTGTTTTTTGCTTAATAACGTCTGTTCTGAGAACCTATACTATACCATTATATATATTGCGATTTTTTGAATTATTTTAGTAGTTACTAGTGTATATATCAAGTTTGAAGACAATTTCTAAATACATATAATGTTTTTATTTGCCATTATATTTTTTTCTCCTTCAAAACTTGTCCTATGTCCCGCTTAACAAACTCGTGCTAATGAAAAAAAATATATAAAATTAAGATCTCGTAAAAAATATGGCATAGTTTAATATTTTATATTTGCCTTTGTATTCTTTTATTCTGTAAATATGTATAAATATTAATAATAAGTTTAGTTTCTTTAAATTTATACATCGAAACAATAAGAGAACAGCTGATTGTTGTTTATAACTTAGCTGCTAAAGATTTTCACAAAAGTTATAGCTAATCCATACTTTATATTTAATTTAACGCCAAATTTTTATTTTATTTATCGATAAAGCTTTTTTAAAACAAAATAATGCATTTACCATAACAAATTTTTTAAATCATACTGCTTTGATCATCTTATCTAAAGAAATTATGATTTCGTTCATTTTTTTTGCTTTTCTAATTTGGTATATATTTGTTAAAATCCTGCCCCGACATGAATCTTCTCGGGATGCAGAATACCGAGAAGAAATCGGACAATCATTCCGCTGATTGTTATCGATAGGGTTAATGCGCCCATAAAAACTTTTCTGCTGCTTGGAGGATGGCATTGGCGGGAGATTAAGGTCCTCTCGCCAGGAAAATTTTAAAAAATGAACGAAAAGCTCTGGTGGAGAAAAAGAAGTTCGGCTGCGGCCAAGAATAGAAAAAAAAATCGGTTTTTTTAAAGTTACGCCGAAGGCCTTGCATTTTTTTTTTCGGAACTTTTTTTGGGAAATATTTAATAATAAATTGAAATTTAACCTATATATTTTTTTTCTTCTAATAATTTTATCATAATATATACTATGTTTCTTGTAATTTACGTCCTATTATATTTATTCTCTGATTATCCCCTTTTCATATATATCTAAATCACTTCTTAATAATTTAATAAATATTTGTTATTTAATTTTTTATTTGTATTGTATATATTTCTACATTATTATTAAATACATTTATAGCATTTCTAAACTTTTATAAAGAATTTTTGCTAAATTGCAATTCCTAATTGATTTAATTCATAGATAATAAGTTTGGCTTCTAAAAAATTATAATTTAATATTTTATTTGTATTATTGTTTAAAAGATATCTTTTAATAGATTGTTTTCTAATTGTAAATATTATATAAAGTTTGTAGATTTCAATAAAAGTTTTCATACGAAGTATCTTTATTTTACTAGATTCATAAAACAGTTTATTTTTTCTATAAAATATTAAATAAAAAATTGATTTTAATTTTATACGTAGGAATTAATAGATGTTAGTTTTATAAAATTTTAAAAAAAAGATTTATTAATTTAATTCGCCATTAATTGTGTTTATTTATCTATAATAACAGAAAATAAATAATATGGTAGATTTCCATCTATGATATTTTTTTAGTATGTTTCGAAACACAAACATGTACATATTTCTGTTTGAATTATTATGTGTATTAAGGCATACATTTGTGACTAAAAATAAAATAAAAGGATAATTTAAAAATATTTTGGTTTGTATCGAAGGAAAGTGTCTAAACATATGTATATAAACATAAAATTATAGATTAAAGTGTTTTTGATTGTTATGAATATAATAAATATGTAGAAAAAATAAGTAAATTAAATGTAACATATATAATTTATTGGGATAAAATAATGAAATAAAAATAAAATCATTATATTTTATTAGATTTGAATTGATTCTAATGGAAATATTTAGAGGATAATTCACGCCAGTTTATATATTATATATTGTTGCTGTGTCTTTTCTGGCTATAATTTTTATATTCAATGAGGAAATAAGTGAATTAAATGAACGTTTAAATACTTTAGTTATCAATTTCTATTAAAATATAAAATACTGTTTTTAAATATTTATTTATTTTTGACCATACATTAAATAGTATTTAGAATAGTAATATGGAAAAACAATTTTTATATATGATTATCATAAACATTATATATTCGATGTATTTTTATTTTCTTGTATTTTATCGCATAATTTTTTCCACCTTTTATACATTAATCGTGAGAATTTATTTAAAGCTATTAAATTTTTAAGATCTGAAATTTTATAAATGAGCTAGGTTCTTGTCTTGTTTATAATATAAATAAATGAATGTTTCTAGAGCAATTTTTTTATTCATATTTTTTGCTTTAATAGTATATTTTTACATATAAAAAACGATTTTTATTAAAAGCAAATGTTAGATTCTACATTATCATTCTTTACAATAATTTTTTTCAACTAAAATAACTTGAATTCTAATCATTATATCTATGTTAAATCGATATATATATTTTTTTTACTTAACTAAATTCACTAGAGTCAAGAGAGGCATTAATTTTAAGATAGTCAAAAATAAAAAAAAAGAGTGATCGAGCACTAGCGTCAAAAGGTACAAAGTAGCATAATACTTAAGAAATACAAAGTTAAGTAGTAAAAAGAAACTTTATCAGAATAGAGATAGCAAATTTATTTAGTCGAAAATAAAAAACATGTGTCATCGATTACTAGAGTCACAAGTTACGACGGTAACTAGTTTCTTATAAATTACAATATAACTTGAGTGAAAGATCTATAAATTTGCTAAAGACGCTAATTTTACAATATTTAGAGCGTCACTAGAGTCACTTTTTATCTCCAAAAGTGATTAAAAAACTAACACTTACGGATGCCAGCCTAACAAATACCTTTTTAATCTTTAAGTCCCATTTTTTTTATCGTATATTCAGGTATAGGATATATTATTAGATCGCTATTTTTTATAGTGATTAAATTTCGCTGGCCAGTATGACCGTTTGTGCATGCGATAAAAAAAGCCAATATGACATTTGCCAATATGACATTTGCCAGTATGACATTTGCCAATATGACATTTGCCAATATGACCGTTATCGCATGCGATAAAAAAAGCCCGTATGACATTTGCCAATATGACCGTTCTCGCATGCGATAAAAAAAGCCCGTATGACATTTGCCAATATGACCGTTCTCGCATGCGATAAAAAAAGCCCGTATGACAATTGCCAATATGACCGTTATCGCATGCGATAAAAAAAGCCCGTATGACATTTGCCAATATGACTGTTCTCGCATGCGATAAAAAAAGCCCGTATGACATTTGCCAATATGACATTTGCCAATATGACCGTTCTCGCATGCGATAAAAAAAGCCCGTATGACAATTGCCAATATGACCGTTCTCGCATGCGATAAAAAAAGCCCGTATGACATTTGCCAATATGACCGTTATCGCATGCGATAAAAAAAGCCCGTATGACATTTGCCAGTATGACAATTGCCAATATGACCGTTATCGCATGCGATAAAAAAAGCCCGTATGACATTTGCCAATATGACCGTTCTCGCATGCGATAAAAAAAGCCCGTATGACATTTGCCAGTATGACATTTGCCAGTATGACATTTGCCAGTATGACATTTGCCAATATGACATTTGCCAATATGACATTTGCCAATATGACCGTTCTCGCATGCGATAAAAAAAGCCCGTATGACAATTGCCAATATGACCGTTCTCGCATGCGATAAAAAAAGCCCGTATGACATTTGCCAATATGACCGTTATCGCATGCGATAAAAAAAGCCCGTATGACATTTGCCAGTATGACAATTGCCAATATGACCGTTATCGCATGCGATAAAAAAAGCCCGTATGACATTTGCCAATATGACCGTTCTCGCATGCGATAAAAAAAGCCCGTATGACATTTGCCAGTATGACATTTGCCAGTATGACATTTGCCAGTATGACATTTGCCAATATGACATTTGCCAATATGACCGTTCTCGCATGCGATAAAAAAAGCCCGTATGACAATTGCCAATATGACCGTTATCGCATGCGATAAAAAAAGCCCGTATGACATTTGCCAGTATGACATTTGCCAATATGACATTTGCCAATATGACCGTTATCGCATGCGATAAAAAAAGCCCGTATGACATTTGCCAGTATGACAATTGCCAATATGACCGTTATCGCATGCGATAAAAAAAGCCCGTATGACATTTGCCAATATGACCGTTCTCGCATGCGATAAAAAAAGCCCGTATGACATTTGCCAGTATGACAATTGCCAATATGACCGTTCTCGCATGCGATAAAAAAAGCCCGTATTACAATTGCCAATATGACCGTTCTCGCATGCGATAAAAAAAGCCCGTATGACAATTGCCAATATGACCGTTATCGCATGCGATAAAAATAGCCCGTATGACATCTACCCTAAACCCTAAACCCTAACACCTACCCCAACCCGAATTTGTCTTTTTTTGTCCCTTTATTTGGTCCTCCTTTTTTATAAATGACTAAATATTTTTTTATTTATCTTCCATTTTTTAATAAATCTAATAGTTAGCTTTTCAAATGTGAACATAAATTTTATATTTCTAGATTTGAAAATTCATGGTTTTATCCACATAAATGATGTAAATATTGAATTGCCAAGCATTTACTGTTTCACTAGAATATTAAAGTGTAATTTTTATATTTTTAGAATTATATACAAGAATTATGATATATTCTGAAGATTTATATTTTATAATGATTTTAGACGTGGGTTAAATATAATCGATTTTGAAATTTTTTTTTTGAAATTTTATTTAGATGGATTTTGTCTGAAGGTTCAAATTTTACAATGATTATAGACATGGGTTAAATAAATTAATTTGGACTTTTTTTTTATAAAATTTTTTTTTAGCAAGATTCAATCGAAGGTTCAATTATAATAATTATAGACAAGGAAATAAATTAAATATACACTGTAAATTGAATAAGCATTGGATATTATTTATATATCAACATTTGCTGTTTTGTTTTTATGTTTTACGTTTTTCGTTGGATATAATTATTTGCTTACAATAATTCAATTTTGTGTCTTAATGTATTAATAATCTTTAGCTTCTTTAAGATGTTTTATCGTATATGTTAAATATCCTGTTTTGCTTTATTTTACATATAATAAACTTGATTTATGCATTTTGAATTTTACATAAGAATGTATATAAAGGTTTAATATTGTTACTTTATATGAAATTATATTTTATTATTTATATCACTGCTATTACTAGAATTCTTTTATTTATATATTTTTTGTAAAAATTTCGCGATTCTAATAACAAAATTATATATTTACTAGAATTGATAACTAGAAATATATGAATCCTTTTATTTTTTAGTTTTTATAAACCTGTGTTATGTTCTCAACAGTTTTCTTTTGGCCTTTATCTAAACAAAGCTGATCTAAAATGGTCATTGATCAAATTTACCCCTTTTCTAGATAAGAAAATAAAATAATACGATTTTTACCATGATATTTCCGTCTATTTCTCCGAATTTTTGTCATAAAACTGATATTTTATCCATTGAGTTAATAATTATGCGTTTTTTTCTGAAAATGGGGCATATTTTTGAAAAAAAAACAAAGCTCTGTATATCCTTTATCAGATTTTCTATTTTAGTTTATCTTTTTAATCATCGCTATGATAACATTGAAATCTCAAAGTTAATGTCTTTATATTCTTATGCAATTAAGATCATAAAAATATAACTAAATTGTAATAATGCCATTATTTATAGGAGATTTATATGTTTTTATCCTTTTCAATGATAATTATACCACCATTTTTATGGTTTTTTGATATCTTTTTACTTTTTACGATCGCTTAATCCACATATTTATTAATAATTTACTTTTTTATTGTAAAGGTAAAATTAATTTTTATTACTTTTATAATTATTATCTTTAAATTCTGAACAATGCTTTTTTCTTTCTATTATAAACAAAAAATATATTCATTCTATTTTATTTTATTTTGTTATCATTGGATATTTTATCTTTAGATTAAGATATTCGAACATAACGTGATGTTAGAAAAACACTCTTAAATTTAATTATATGCATGCATATTGTTTTTCTATTCTAATTTATAACTTTCTAGATATAAAATATAGTTATCAAAACATTCAAATTTTCTTTTAAATTGGATTACGAGAAAGAATAACAAAAAAGAAAAATATTTAATATATAATGATACAATAAATTGTGATTTATTTTATTATATTTTTTAACCATTTTTTTACAAACTATTATACTTTTTTTTAAAACTTATTTATCCTTAATATTCTTCTGATTTTATTTAAATTTTCATTTAAAATCTATCAATTATTAAATCACCATAAAATTCTTAATATTGACATTTATAATAGTAATATACATATATATGTCTATTATATACATTAAACTAGATTTTCTGATTCTAAAGATCTTTCATTGATTTTTCTTTATAATATTTAAAACCGAAATTTTTTTTTATGCTAAGATTATTTGTTAATAAACAATAATATCTAAATTTTTGAGATTTAATTATATGTATATTTATTTCCCATTTATTTCTTTGTTTAAGATTCTCTTGTTAATAAATTATTATTTTTTTAAGTTTTTTATTTTATTTGTCATATATATAGAAATATACTGGTGAAATCGAAATGGTTTTCGTGTTCAGTAATTTAAAATAATCTAATAATAGATTCATCTTTTAAAAAACTGAAATTTTCAATGGAAATATAAATATATTGAAAATACAAACGATATATTTTTCTATTTAGACACCAGATATTAGAGTTTTATGTAAATATTTAAAGTTTAATGCACTTATATAATAATATTGATATATAAATTACGTCTCTGATAGAAAACTATAGTTATTGTTTTATTTTATTCCGCATAAATTGTAATTTTTATTGATTATTTGTGGCTTAATTATCTTATACCAATCTTTTGGTTTTTTTCTTTATATAGGCGGTTTTCTACTTTTCTAGTTGTATAGAATAAATCCTTTATGTTAAAATAAACAGCTTTTAAATGAATATTTCATGTTAATAGTCTTTTTTATTATAAATATTTCATGCGGCATGTTATATTATCGATTTTCTATGCTATTTTAAATATAATATGTCTGCAGCGAGATGAGAAAAAACAAGTTTTATGTATTTTTTTGTGCCAAAAAGACATATCAATCTCATTTTAAACATAATTTTATTACTTTTAGCTGAATTATGTCGCTGATCAGCCGAATAAGTGGTGATAAATATGTCCACTAGCACAGAAAGAAATAATACAATGATAATTTATGACATTATAAATAAATTATCTAAAGTTGAAATATATAAAAATCATCTTTTTGTGGATATATAGCCATAACCAACTTGGTTATATTTATGATTTTTTTGCCTTATAATGAATATTTATATACTCTACTAGACACAGTGAATATTTGTACATATGTTTTGTTATTCAGAAAAGGTGAATTTATTAATTTTTCGGTCAATTCCAAGTTTTATGTGTTGCCATATTTTTTTCTGTCTTAAAAAAAACCTAGAACCAAGTCCTGTTTGGCGAAAAAAACAATTTTTACGAGCTGATCATACTTTTATAAGCCAAGGTACACATTCTGACTTTCTCATATTTCTCATTATCTGCGATTTTTTTTAATAATTAATGACATCGCAAAAAAAAGGGATTTTTTTTCTTGTAATAAATAAAAGTTTTCATATTTAAATTATCTTTTTAAAACGTAAAATACTTAGAAAATCATATATTTTAATTTTTTCTTGTTTCTGAAACTTTTATGTGTGGATTAAGTCGACTATTTTTTTTCTTTATTTTAGTGGTTTTTTTATGTGATAATAACTATCATATACACCAAATCGAAAAAATATGTTTTGAATTATAAATCGATATAGATTATGCTTGATGTATTTTGATATGGGATTTTAGTAGAAAGTTTAAGGATCCTATTATTTTTTTATCTTTTAATGATCAATTACATAAAATATTGAATATATTTTTATATCTTATTAAAATATTCAATTATAAAAAAAGATTTTGATATCATTTAATTGATTTTGATGTTCATTTATAATATATTTTAGGTATGTTTCTTATGTACGAAAATAAAGGTGGATAATGCTAAAATAGGTAATTTTTATGTGTTAAATGTCAAAAAAGCTGTTTTATTTATTAAGTAGATGAATAAAAATGTTTTTTTTTCTTTTTTTTTTTAATTTTATGTAATTTTTTTTTATATTTCTAATCATCTAAAATACTAACTTTTTCGATTTTTTTTAATACTAAGATAAAATTAATACTGAATAATGGAATTTATGTAACCTATACACACTCTTAGAAAATATATTTCTGTAAACTAGACATGATTTTGAGTTTTAATCTGCTTGCTAAAGTAAAACAAACAACAGATTTAATGATTAAAAATTTGAAGAAATAGATTTTTATTGAACTATTTAGGTGATTTATTTGCTATTATATACATATAATCGCCTAAATAACCATAAAGAGGTGCTAATTCTGTTAGATAGCTGAATAAAAACCCCTTTTTTGGTATTATTCTACCGCAAATTAACACGTCTAATATTGAATATAACCATAATCATACATTTATAATGCTTATTGGCAGTAAAAATACATAAATTGTTAAATAGTTCAGCTAGGATGAAGAAAAAATATCTATTTAGAATACAGTATTTGTTGAATACTATTTCTTTAGAATATAATAAAAATAAAAATAAGCATTTTTCTGATAATATCTAGGTATATATAGTTTTATTTTCTGTTTTTTTCTTATATCATTTATTATAATGCATTTACCATATAATAAAAAAGTAGTTAGCCTTTTTTTTAAATTTTTCATGTTTAAAAAGTTTATATACATACAGAAATAATATACATATTGCTCTGATATAAAGTGAAAAATGCATAAATACTTGATTTTATTGTAAAAAGTGTATTTTATGGCAAAATATTCGACAATTTATATATGATAATCCTTGTTTTATGTTTCTATAAAAATAATAGATTTATATTTTTTAAATTACGATGCAATGAACACAACAATAGAGTCGCCCTTCTAGGGTAGGGGCGACTCTATTATTATATTTATCACTCGTTTATGATATTATTTCTTACCATGTTTTCAATGATCAGTTAATCCTCATCTAAAATCTTTCAGTTTTAGTGAATAAAATGAAAAACCATTGATGTCTTTTACAAATTAAATAGCCTTTTATCACTTTTTTGTAATGAAAAAAAAACATCAAAATCTGTGCTAGATTACAAAATAAAACATAAATAAGAGATATAATTGCAAGATATAATCACTCTTATATTTTAAGGCTGCTTCAACAGCCAAATATTTTAAAATTATATCCACAAATGTAATAAATACATTTTTCGTAATTTCTTGGTAACATAAAACCTGGATTTTATATAACTTGCATTATTTAAATTGTTGTATTTTGGATATTTTATATATATATGTTAAATAGAAGCAATTGTCTACAAAAGTTAACACAAATAAGTTCTGATGCTTTTTTCTATAGTAAAAGTTTCTATTTATTTGTGATTTTAAATCTATTCGATTGACATAAAAAATCACATATCCGTGTTTGTAAAAAACGATAAAAAATACTATTAGTGGTACGAAACAATATAAAAAAGGTTTTTTATGCAATTCTTCTGGTATAATTTGAAGTTTTTCGTTTTTAAAATCCATAAGCTGTAACAATAAAAACTTATCTTCTGTATCGTAGTGTGAGTTTTATCTTAAAAATACAATGTTTTTTTTTCCCTTTTCTTGATAGCTGTTTTATTTGTTTATAAAATTACATAATAAGCCTTATGTGAATAAAAAAAGGTTTTTTAGATTTTTATAGATAATTGATTTCAAATTATATGTTTAACTATTTAAAGATTAATATTTAATTGCATAATAATTTTTTTTCTTATAAATAGGTTTGAATATTACTCGTTAGATTTTTATATCTTTAACTATTTAAAAACGATTATTTTTGTTTGACTATATATACTTTTATAGGTTCTTCTCTGATATTTTTTATAACTGAGTTTATTCATATGCGTTATAGTTTTTTTGCGTCATTTAATTAACATCAAAAAACATTTATTTCCAGAGAAACCTCTTCTATATGAACTATTTTATTATTTTATACTTTATTATATTTGATTTGAATAGCGTAATATAATGTTTTTATATATATTCTCTAATCGATATAACTATTACATTATGATAAATTTTGTATACTTTTTCTGTTTTTATATAAATAAAATCAAAAATCGTATGTTATTTTAGATTTTATTTTTATTTGTTGTACTAAATAATATATTTGTTGTTTTTTTTACAATTCGATAAAAACTAGAAAATTTATTATTATATTTTAAACCAATTTTATTGCTATTTGGTCCTCCTTTTTTATAAATGACTAAATATTTTTTTATTTATCTTCCATTTTTTAATAAATCTAATAGTTAGCTTTTCAAATGTGAACATAAATTTTATATTTCTAGATTTGAAAATTCATGGTTTTATCCACATAAATGATGTAAATATTGAATTGCCAAGCATTTACTGTTTCACTAGAATATTAAAGTGTAATTTTTATATTTTTAGAATTATATACAAGAATTATGATATATTCTGAAGATTTATATTTTATAATGATTTTAGACGTGGGTTAAATATAATCGATTTTGAAATTTTTTTTTTGAAATTTTATTTAGATGGATTTTGTCTGAAGGTTCAAATTTTACAATGATTATAGACATGGGTTAAATAAATTAATTTGGACTTTTTTTTTATAAAATTTTTTTTTAGCAAGATTCAATCGAAGGTTCAATTATAATAATTATAGACAAGGAAATAAATTAAATATACACTGTAAATTGAATAAGCATTGGATATTATTTATATATCAACATTTGCTGTTTTGTTTTTATGTTTTACGTTTTTCGTTGGATATAATTATTTGCTTACAATAATTCAATTTTGTGTCTTAATGTATTAATAATCTTTAGCTTCTTTAAGATGTTTTATCGTATATGTTAAATATCCTGTTTTGCTTTATTTTACATATAATAAACTTGATTTATGCATTTTGAATTTTACATAAGAATGTATATAAAGGTTTAATATTGTTACTTTATATGAAATTATATTTTATTATTTATATCACTGCTATTACTAGAATTCTTTTATTTATATATTTTTTGTAAAAATTTCGCGATTCTAATAACAAAATTATATATTTACTAGAATTGATAACTAGAAATATATGAATCCTTTTATTTTTTAGTTTTTATAAACCTGTGTTATGTTCTCAACAGTTTTCTTTTGGCCTTTATCTAAACAAAGCTGATCTAAAATGGTCATTGATCAAATTTACCCCTTTTCTAGATAAGAAAATAAAATAATACGATTTTTACCATGATATTTCCGTCTATTTCTCCGAATTTTTGTCATAAAACTGATATTTTATCCATTGAGTTAATAATTATGCGTTTTTTTCTGAAAATGGGGCATATTTTTGAAAAAAAAACAAAGCTCTGTATATCCTTTATCAGATTTTCTATTTTAGTTTATCTTTTTAATCATCGCTATGATAACATTGAAATCTCAAAGTTAATGTCTTTATATTCTTATGCAATTAAGATCATAAAAATATAACTAAATTGTAATAATGCCATTATTTATAGGAGATTTATATGTTTTTATCCTTTTCAATGATAATTATACCACCATTTTTATGGTTTTTTGATATCTTTTTACTTTTTACGATCGCTTAATCCACATATTTATTAATAATTTACTTTTTTATTGTAAAGGTAAAATTAATTTTTATTACTTTTATAATTATTATCTTTAAATTCTGAACAATGCTTTTTTCTTTCTATTATAAACAAAAAATATATTCATTCTATTTTATTTTATTTTGTTATCATTGGATATTTTATCTTTAGATTAAGATATTCGAACATAACGTGATGTTAGAAAAACACTCTTAAATTTAATTATATGCATGCATATTGTTTTTCTATTCTAATTTATAACTTTCTAGATATAAAATATAGTTATCAAAACATTCAAATTTTCTTTTAAATTGGATTACGAGAAAGAATAACAAAAAAGAAAAATATTTAATATATAATGATACAATAAATTGTGATTTATTTTATTATATTTTTTAACCATTTTTTTACAAACTATTATACTTTTTTTTAAAACTTATTTATCCTTAATATTCTTCTGATTTTATTTAAATTTTCATTTAAAATCTATCAATTATTAAATCACCATAAAATTCTTAATATTGACATTTATAATAGTAATATACATATATATGTCTATTATATACATTAAACTAGATTTTCTGATTCTAAAGATCTTTCATTGATTTTTCTTTATAATATTTAAAACCGAAATTTTTTTTTATGCTAAGATTATTTGTTAATAAACAATAATATCTAAATTTTTGAGATTTAATTATATGTATATTTATTTCCCATTTATTTCTTTGTTTAAGATTCTCTTGTTAATAAATTATTATTTTTTTAAGTTTTTTATTTTATTTGTCATATATATAGAAATATACTGGTGAAATCGAAATGGTTTTCGTGTTCAGTAATTTAAAATAATCTAATAATAGATTCATCTTTTAAAAAACTGAAATTTTCAATGGAAATATAAATATATTGAAAATACAAACGATATATTTTTCTATTTAGACACCAGATATTAGAGTTTTATGTAAATATTTAAAGTTTAATGCACTTATATAATAATATTGATATATAAATTACGTCTCTGATAGAAAACTATAGTTATTGTTTTATTTTATTCCGCATAAATTGTAATTTTTATTGATTATTTGTGGCTTAATTATCTTATACCAATCTTTTGGTTTTTTTCTTTATATAGGCGGTTTTCTACTTTTCTAGTTGTATAGAATAAATCCTTTATGTTAAAATAAACAGCTTTTAAATGAATATTTCATGTTAATAGTCTTTTTTATTATAAATATTTCATGCGGCATGTTATATTATCGATTTTCTATGCTATTTTAAATATAATATGTCTGCAGCGAGATGAGAAAAAACAAGTTTTATGTATTTTTTTGTGCCAAAAAGACATATCAATCTCATTTTAAACATAATTTTATTACTTTTAGCTGAATTATGTCGCTGATCAGCCGAATAAGTGGTGATAAATATGTCCACTAGCACAGAAAGAAATAATACAATGATAATTTATGACATTATAAATAAATTATCTAAAGTTGAAATATATAAAAATCATCTTTTTGTGGATATATAGCCATAACCAACTTGGTTATATTTATGATTTTTTTGCCTTATAATGAATATTTATATACTCTACTAGACACAGTGAATATTTGTACATATGTTTTGTTATTCAGAAAAGGTGAATTTATTAATTTTTCGGTCAATTCCAAGTTTTATGTGTTGCCATATTTTTTTCTGTCTTAAAAAAAACCTAGAACCAAGTCCTGTTTGGCGAAAAAAACAATTTTTACGAGCTGATCATACTTTTATAAGCCAAGGTACACATTCTGACTTTCTCATATTTCTCATTATCTGCGATTTTTTTTAATAATTAATGACATCGCAAAAAAAAGGGATTTTTTTTCTTGTAATAAATAAAAGTTTTCATATTTAAATTATCTTTTTAAAACGTAAAATACTTAGAAAATCATATATTTTAATTTTTTCTTGTTTCTGAAACTTTTATGTGTGGATTAAGTCGACTATTTTTTTTCTTTATTTTAGTGGTTTTTTTATGTGATAATAACTATCATATACACCAAATCGAAAAAATATGTTTTGAATTATAAATCGATATAGATTATGCTTGATGTATTTTGATATGGGATTTTAGTAGAAAGTTTAAGGATCCTATTATTTTTTTATCTTTTAATGATCAATTACATAAAATATTGAATATATTTTTATATCTTATTAAAATATTCAATTATAAAAAAAGATTTTGATATCATTTAATTGATTTTGATGTTCATTTATAATATATTTTAGGTATGTTTCTTATGTACGAAAATAAAGGTGGATAATGCTAAAATAGGTAATTTTTATGTGTTAAATGTCAAAAAAGCTGTTTTATTTATTAAGTAGATGAATAAAAATGTTTTTTTTTCTTTTTTTTTTTAATTTTATGTAATTTTTTTTTATATTTCTAATCATCTAAAATACTAACTTTTTCGATTTTTTTTAATACTAAGATAAAATTAATACTGAATAATGGAATTTATGTAACCTATACACACTCTTAGAAAATATATTTCTGTAAACTAGACATGATTTTGAGTTTTAATCTGCTTGCTAAAGTAAAACAAACAACAGATTTAATGATTAAAAATTTGAAGAAATAGATTTTTATTGAACTATTTAGGTGATTTATTTGCTATTATATACATATAATCGCCTAAATAACCATAAAGAGGTGCTAATTCTGTTAGATAGCTGAATAAAAACCCCTTTTTTGGTATTATTCTACCGCAAATTAACACGTCTAATATTGAATATAACCATAATCATACATTTATAATGCTTATTGGCAGTAAAAATACATAAATTGTTAAATAGTTCAGCTAGGATGAAGAAAAAATATCTATTTAGAATACAGTATTTGTTGAATACTATTTCTTTAGAATATAATAAAAATAAAAATAAGCATTTTTCTGATAATATCTAGGTATATATAGTTTTATTTTCTGTTTTTTTCTTATATCATTTATTATAATGCATTTACCATATAATAAAAAAGTAGTTAGCCTTTTTTTTAAATTTTTCATGTTTAAAAAGTTTATATACATACAGAAATAATATACATATTGCTCTGATATAAAGTGAAAAATGCATAAATACTTGATTTTATTGTAAAAAGTGTATTTTATGGCAAAATATTCGACAATTTATATATGATAATCCTTGTTTTATGTTTCTATAAAAATAATAGATTTATATTTTTTAAATTACGATGCAATGAACACAACAATAGAGTCGCCCTTCTAGGGTAGGGGCGACTCTATTATTATATTTATCACTCGTTTATGATATTATTTCTTACCATGTTTTCAATGATCAGTTAATCCTCATCTAAAATCTTTCAGTTTTAGTGAATAAAATGAAAAACCATTGATGTCTTTTACAAATTAAATAGCCTTTTATCACTTTTTTGTAATGAAAAAAAAACATCAAAATCTGTGCTAGATTACAAAATAAAACATAAATAAGAGATATAATTGCAAGATATAATCACTCTTATATTTTAAGGCTGCTTCAACAGCCAAATATTTTAAAATTATATCCACAAATGTAATAAATACATTTTTCGTAATTTCTTGGTAACATAAAACCTGGATTTTATATAACTTGCATTATTTAAATTGTTGTATTTTGGATATTTTATATATATATGTTAAATAGAAGCAATTGTCTACAAAAGTTAACACAAATAAGTTCTGATGCTTTTTTCTATAGTAAAAGTTTCTATTTATTTGTGATTTTAAATCTATTCGATTGACATAAAAAATCACATATCCGTGTTTGTAAAAAACGATAAAAAATACTATTAGTGGTACGAAACAATATAAAAAAGGTTTTTTATGCAATTCTTCTGGTATAATTTGAAGTTTTTCGTTTTTAAAATCCATAAGCTGTAACAATAAAAACTTATCTTCTGTATCGTAGTGTGAGTTTTATCTTAAAAATACAATGTTTTTTTTTCCCTTTTCTTGATAGCTGTTTTATTTGTTTATAAAATTACATAATAAGCCTTATGTGAATAAAAAAAGGTTTTTTAGATTTTTATAGATAATTGATTTCAAATTATATGTTTAACTATTTAAAGATTAATATTTAATTGCATAATAATTTTTTTTCTTATAAATAGGTTTGAATATTACTCGTTAGATTTTTATATCTTTAACTATTTAAAAACGATTATTTTTGTTTGACTATATATACTTTTATAGGTTCTTCTCTGATATTTTTTATAACTGAGTTTATTCATATGCGTTATAGTTTTTTTGCGTCATTTAATTAACATCAAAAAACATTTATTTCCAGAGAAACCTCTTCTATATGAACTATTTTATTATTTTATACTTTATTATATTTGATTTGAATAGCGTAATATAATGTTTTTATATATATTCTCTAATCGATATAACTATTACATTATGATAAATTTTGTATACTTTTTCTGTTTTTATATAAATAAAATCAAAAATCGTATGTTATTTTAGATTTTATTTTTATTTGTTGTACTAAATAATATATTTGTTGTTTTTTTTACAATTCGATAAAAACTAGAAAATTTATTATTATATTTTAAACCAATTTTATTGCTATTTGGTCCTCCTTTTTTATAAATGACTAAATATTTTTTTATTTATCTTCCATTTTTTAATAAATCTAATAGTTAGCTTTTCAAATGTGAACATAAATTTTATATTTCTAGATTTGAAAATTCATGGTTTTATCCACATAAATGATGTAAATATTGAATTGCCAAGCATTTACTGTTTCACTAGAATATTAAAGTGTAATTTTTATATTTTTAGAATTATATACAAGAATTATGATATATTCTGAAGATTTATATTTTATAATGATTTTAGACGTGGGTTAAATATAATCGATTTTGAAATTTTTTTTTTGAAATTTTATTTAGATGGATTTTGTCTGAAGGTTCAAATTTTACAATGATTATAGACATGGGTTAAATAAATTAATTTGGACTTTTTTTTTATAAAATTTTTTTTTAGCAAGATTCAATCGAAGGTTCAATTATAATAATTATAGACAAGGAAATAAATTAAATATACACTGTAAATTGAATAAGCATTGGATATTATTTATATATCAACATTTGCTGTTTTGTTTTTATGTTTTACGTTTTTCGTTGGATATAATTATTTGCTTACAATAATTCAATTTTGTGTCTTAATGTATTAATAATCTTTAGCTTCTTTAAGATGTTTTATCGTATATGTTAAATATCCTGTTTTGCTTTATTTTACATATAATAAACTTGATTTATGCATTTTGAATTTTACATAAGAATGTATATAAAGGTTTAATATTGTTACTTTATATGAAATTATATTTTATTATTTATATCACTGCTATTACTAGAATTCTTTTATTTATATATTTTTTGTAAAAATTTCGCGATTCTAATAACAAAATTATATATTTACTAGAATTGATAACTAGAAATATATGAATCCTTTTATTTTTTAGTTTTTATAAACCTGTGTTATGTTCTCAACAGTTTTCTTTTGGCCTTTATCTAAACAAAGCTGATCTAAAATGGTCATTGATCAAATTTACCCCTTTTCTAGATAAGAAAATAAAATAATACGATTTTTACCATGATATTTCCGTCTATTTCTCCGAATTTTTGTCATAAAACTGATATTTTATCCATTGAGTTAATAATTATGCGTTTTTTTCTGAAAATGGGGCATATTTTTGAAAAAAAAACAAAGCTCTGTATATCCTTTATCAGATTTTCTATTTTAGTTTATCTTTTTAATCATCGCTATGATAACATTGAAATCTCAAAGTTAATGTCTTTATATTCTTATGCAATTAAGATCATAAAAATATAACTAAATTGTAATAATGCCATTATTTATAGGAGATTTATATGTTTTTATCCTTTTCAATGATAATTATACCACCATTTTTATGGTTTTTTGATATCTTTTTACTTTTTACGATCGCTTAATCCACATATTTATTAATAATTTACTTTTTTATTGTAAAGGTAAAATTAATTTTTATTACTTTTATAATTATTATCTTTAAATTCTGAACAATGCTTTTTTCTTTCTATTATAAACAAAAAATATATTCATTCTATTTTATTTTATTTTGTTATCATTGGATATTTTATCTTTAGATTAAGATATTCGAACATAACGTGATGTTAGAAAAACACTCTTAAATTTAATTATATGCATGCATATTGTTTTTCTATTCTAATTTATAACTTTCTAGATATAAAATATAGTTATCAAAACATTCAAATTTTCTTTTAAATTGGATTACGAGAAAGAATAACAAAAAAGAAAAATATTTAATATATAATGATACAATAAATTGTGATTTATTTTATTATATTTTTTAACCATTTTTTTACAAACTATTATACTTTTTTTTAAAACTTATTTATCCTTAATATTCTTCTGATTTTATTTAAATTTTCATTTAAAATCTATCAATTATTAAATCACCATAAAATTCTTAATATTGACATTTATAATAGTAATATACATATATATGTCTATTATATACATTAAACTAGATTTTCTGATTCTAAAGATCTTTCATTGATTTTTCTTTATAATATTTAAAACCGAAATTTTTTTTTATGCTAAGATTATTTGTTAATAAACAATAATATCTAAATTTTTGAGATTTAATTATATGTATATTTATTTCCCATTTATTTCTTTGTTTAAGATTCTCTTGTTAATAAATTATTATTTTTTTAAGTTTTTTATTTTATTTGTCATATATATAGAAATATACTGGTGAAATCGAAATGGTTTTCGTGTTCAGTAATTTAAAATAATCTAATAATAGATTCATCTTTTAAAAAACTGAAATTTTCAATGGAAATATAAATATATTGAAAATACAAACGATATATTTTTCTATTTAGACACCAGATATTAGAGTTTTATGTAAATATTTAAAGTTTAATGCACTTATATAATAATATTGATATATAAATTACGTCTCTGATAGAAAACTATAGTTATTGTTTTATTTTATTCCGCATAAATTGTAATTTTTATTGATTATTTGTGGCTTAATTATCTTATACCAATCTTTTGGTTTTTTTCTTTATATAGGCGGTTTTCTACTTTTCTAGTTGTATAGAATAAATCCTTTATGTTAAAATAAACAGCTTTTAAATGAATATTTCATGTTAATAGTCTTTTTTATTATAAATATTTCATGCGGCATGTTATATTATCGATTTTCTATGCTATTTTAAATATAATATGTCTGCAGCGAGATGAGAAAAAACAAGTTTTATGTATTTTTTTGTGCCAAAAAGACATATCAATCTCATTTTAAACATAATTTTATTACTTTTAGCTGAATTATGTCGCTGATCAGCCGAATAAGTGGTGATAAATATGTCCACTAGCACAGAAAGAAATAATACAATGATAATTTATGACATTATAAATAAATTATCTAAAGTTGAAATATATAAAAATCATCTTTTTGTGGATATATAGCCATAACCAACTTGGTTATATTTATGATTTTTTTGCCTTATAATGAATATTTATATACTCTACTAGACACAGTGAATATTTGTACATATGTTTTGTTATTCAGAAAAGGTGAATTTATTAATTTTTCGGTCAATTCCAAGTTTTATGTGTTGCCATATTTTTTTCTGTCTTAAAAAAAACCTAGAACCAAGTCCTGTTTGGCGAAAAAAACAATTTTTACGAGCTGATCATACTTTTATAAGCCAAGGTACACATTCTGACTTTCTCATATTTCTCATTATCTGCGATTTTTTTTAATAATTAATGACATCGCAAAAAAAAGGGATTTTTTTTCTTGTAATAAATAAAAGTTTTCATATTTAAATTATCTTTTTAAAACGTAAAATACTTAGAAAATCATATATTTTAATTTTTTCTTGTTTCTGAAACTTTTATGTGTGGATTAAGTCGACTATTTTTTTTCTTTATTTTAGTGGTTTTTTTATGTGATAATAACTATCATATACACCAAATCGAAAAAATATGTTTTGAATTATAAATCGATATAGATTATGCTTGATGTATTTTGATATGGGATTTTAGTAGAAAGTTTAAGGATCCTATTATTTTTTTATCTTTTAATGATCAATTACATAAAATATTGAATATATTTTTATATCTTATTAAAATATTCAATTATAAAAAAAGATTTT
The DNA here is from genome assembly GCF_057557595.1 of Rhyacophila brunnea. NCBI lineage: Eukaryota > Metazoa > Arthropoda > Insecta > Trichoptera > Rhyacophilidae > Rhyacophila > Rhyacophila brunnea. The sequence continues at coordinate 25,671 of NW_028232929.1, forward strand.
GATATCATTTAATTGATTTTGATGTTCATTTATAATATATTTTAGGTATGTTTCTTATGTACGAAAATAAAGGTGGATAATGCTAAAATAGGTAATTTTTATGTGTTAAATGTCAAAAAAGCTGTTTTATTTATTAAGTAGATGAATAAAAATGTTTTTTTTTCTTTTTTTTTTTAATTTTATGTAATTTTTTTTTATATTTCTAATCATCTAAAATACTAACTTTTTCGATTTTTTTTAATACTAAGATAAAATTAATACTGAATAATGGAATTTATGTAACCTATACACACTCTTAGAAAATATATTTCTGTAAACTAGACATGATTTTGAGTTTTAATCTGCTTGCTAAAGTAAAACAAACAACAGATTTAATGATTAAAAATTTGAAGAAATAGATTTTTATTGAACTATTTAGGTGATTTATTTGCTATTATATACATATAATCGCCTAAATAACCATAAAGAGGTGCTAATTCTGTTAGATAGCTGAATAAAAACCCCTTTTTTGGTATTATTCTACCGCAAATTAACACGTCTAATATTGAATATAACCATAATCATACATTTATAATGCTTATTGGCAGTAAAAATACATAAATTGTTAAATAGTTCAGCTAGGATGAAGAAAAAATATCTATTTAGAATACAGTATTTGTTGAATACTATTTCTTTAGAATATAATAAAAATAAAAATAAGCATTTTTCTGATAATATCTAGGTATATATAGTTTTATTTTCTGTTTTTTTCTTATATCATTTATTATAATGCATTTACCATATAATAAAAAAGTAGTTAGCCTTTTTTTTAAATTTTTCATGTTTAAAAAGTTTATATACATACAGAAATAATATACATATTGCTCTGATATAAAGTGAAAAATGCATAAATACTTGATTTTATTGTAAAAAGTGTATTTTATGGCAAAATATTCGACAATTTATATATGATAATCCTTGTTTTATGTTTCTATAAAAATAATAGATTTATATTTTTTAAATTACGATGCAATGAACACAACAATAGAGTCGCCCTTCTAGGGTAGGGGCGACTCTATTATTATATTTATCACTCGTTTATGATATTATTTCTTACCATGTTTTCAATGATCAGTTAATCCTCATCTAAAATCTTTCAGTTTTAGTGAATAAAATGAAAAACCATTGATGTCTTTTACAAATTAAATAGCCTTTTATCACTTTTTTGTAATGAAAAAAAAACATCAAAATCTGTGCTAGATTACAAAATAAAACATAAATAAGAGATATAATTGCAAGATATAATCACTCTTATATTTTAAGGCTGCTTCAACAGCCAAATATTTTAAAATTATATCCACAAATGTAATAAATACATTTTTCGTAATTTCTTGGTAACATAAAACCTGGATTTTATATAACTTGCATTATTTAAATTGTTGTATTTTGGATATTTTATATATATATGTTAAATAGAAGCAATTGTCTACAAAAGTTAACACAAATAAGTTCTGATGCTTTTTTCTATAGTAAAAGTTTCTATTTATTTGTGATTTTAAATCTATTCGATTGACATAAAAAATCACATATCCGTGTTTGTAAAAAACGATAAAAAATACTATTAGTGGTACGAAACAATATAAAAAAGGTTTTTTATGCAATTCTTCTGGTATAATTTGAAGTTTTTCGTTTTTAAAATCCATAAGCTGTAACAATAAAAACTTATCTTCTGTATCGTAGTGTGAGTTTTATCTTAAAAATACAATGTTTTTTTTTCCCTTTTCTTGATAGCTGTTTTATTTGTTTATAAAATTACATAATAAGCCTTATGTGAATAAAAAAAGGTTTTTTAGATTTTTATAGATAATTGATTTCAAATTATATGTTTAACTATTTAAAGATTAATATTTAATTGCATAATAATTTTTTTTCTTATAAATAGGTTTGAATATTACTCGTTAGATTTTTATATCTTTAACTATTTAAAAACGATTATTTTTGTTTGACTATATATACTTTTATAGGTTCTTCTCTGATATTTTTTATAACTGAGTTTATTCATATGCGTTATAGTTTTTTTGCGTCATTTAATTAACATCAAAAAACATTTATTTCCAGAGAAACCTCTTCTATATGAACTATTTTATTATTTTATACTTTATTATATTTGATTTGAATAGCGTAATATAATGTTTTTATATATATTCTCTAATCGATATAACTATTACATTATGATAAATTTTGTATACTTTTTCTGTTTTTATATAAATAAAATCAAAAATCGTATGTTATTTTAGATTTTATTTTTATTTGTTGTACTAAATAATATATTTGTTGTTTTTTTTACAATTCGATAAAAACTAGAAAATTTATTATTATATTTTAAACCAATTTTATTGCTATTTGGTCCTCCTTTTTTATAAATGACTAAATATTTTTTTATTTATCTTCCATTTTTTAATAAATCTAATAGTTAGCTTTTCAAATGTGAACATAAATTTTATATTTCTAGATTTGAAAATTCATGGTTTTATCCACATAAATGATGTAAATATTGAATTGCCAAGCATTTACTGTTTCACTAGAATATTAAAGTGTAATTTTTATATTTTTAGAATTATATACAAGAATTATGATATATTCTGAAGATTTATATTTTATAATGATTTTAGACGTGGGTTAAATATAATCGATTTTGAAATTTTTTTTTTGAAATTTTATTTAGATGGATTTTGTCTGAAGGTTCAAATTTTACAATGATTATAGACATGGGTTAAATAAATTAATTTGGACTTTTTTTTTATAAAATTTTTTTTTAGCAAGATTCAATCGAAGGTTCAATTATAATAATTATAGACAAGGAAATAAATTAAATATACACTGTAAATTGAATAAGCATTGGATATTATTTATATATCAACATTTGCTGTTTTGTTTTTATGTTTTACGTTTTTCGTTGGATATAATTATTTGCTTACAATAATTCAATTTTGTGTCTTAATGTATTAATAATCTTTAGCTTCTTTAAGATGTTTTATCGTATATGTTAAATATCCTGTTTTGCTTTATTTTACATATAATAAACTTGATTTATGCATTTTGAATTTTACATAAGAATGTATATAAAGGTTTAATATTGTTACTTTATATGAAATTATATTTTATTATTTATATCACTGCTATTACTAGAATTCTTTTATTTATATATTTTTTGTAAAAATTTCGCGATTCTAATAACAAAATTATATATTTACTAGAATTGATAACTAGAAATATATGAATCCTTTTATTTTTTAGTTTTTATAAACCTGTGTTATGTTCTCAACAGTTTTCTTTTGGCCTTTATCTAAACAAAGCTGATCTAAAATGGTCATTGATCAAATTTACCCCTTTTCTAGATAAGAAAATAAAATAATACGATTTTTACCATGATATTTCCGTCTATTTCTCCGAATTTTTGTCATAAAACTGATATTTTATCCATTGAGTTAATAATTATGCGTTTTTTTCTGAAAATGGGGCATATTTTTGAAAAAAAAACAAAGCTCTGTATATCCTTTATCAGATTTTCTATTTTAGTTTATCTTTTTAATCATCGCTATGATAACATTGAAATCTCAAAGTTAATGTCTTTATATTCTTATGCAATTAAGATCATAAAAATATAACTAAATTGTAATAATGCCATTATTTATAGGAGATTTATATGTTTTTATCCTTTTCAATGATAATTATACCACCATTTTTATGGTTTTTTGATATCTTTTTACTTTTTACGATCGCTTAATCCACATATTTATTAATAATTTACTTTTTTATTGTAAAGGTAAAATTAATTTTTATTACTTTTATAATTATTATCTTTAAATTCTGAACAATGCTTTTTTCTTTCTATTATAAACAAAAAATATATTCATTCTATTTTATTTTATTTTGTTATCATTGGATATTTTATCTTTAGATTAAGATATTCGAACATAACGTGATGTTAGAAAAACACTCTTAAATTTAATTATATGCATGCATATTGTTTTTCTATTCTAATTTATAACTTTCTAGATATAAAATATAGTTATCAAAACATTCAAATTTTCTTTTAAATTGGATTACGAGAAAGAATAACAAAAAAGAAAAATATTTAATATATAATGATACAATAAATTGTGATTTATTTTATTATATTTTTTAACCATTTTTTTACAAACTATTATACTTTTTTTTAAAACTTATTTATCCTTAATATTCTTCTGATTTTATTTAAATTTTCATTTAAAATCTATCAATTATTAAATCACCATAAAATTCTTAATATTGACATTTATAATAGTAATATACATATATATGTCTATTATATACATTAAACTAGATTTTCTGATTCTAAAGATCTTTCATTGATTTTTCTTTATAATATTTAAAACCGAAATTTTTTTTTATGCTAAGATTATTTGTTAATAAACAATAATATCTAAATTTTTGAGATTTAATTATATGTATATTTATTTCCCATTTATTTCTTTGTTTAAGATTCTCTTGTTAATAAATTATTATTTTTTTAAGTTTTTTATTTTATTTGTCATATATATAGAAATATACTGGTGAAATCGAAATGGTTTTCGTGTTCAGTAATTTAAAATAATCTAATAATAGATTCATCTTTTAAAAAACTGAAATTTTCAATGGAAATATAAATATATTGAAAATACAAACGATATATTTTTCTATTTAGACACCAGATATTAGAGTTTTATGTAAATATTTAAAGTTTAATGCACTTATATAATAATATTGATATATAAATTACGTCTCTGATAGAAAACTATAGTTATTGTTTTATTTTATTCCGCATAAATTGTAATTTTTATTGATTATTTGTGGCTTAATTATCTTATACCAATCTTTTGGTTTTTTTCTTTATATAGGCGGTTTTCTACTTTTCTAGTTGTATAGAATAAATCCTTTATGTTAAAATAAACAGCTTTTAAATGAATATTTCATGTTAATAGTCTTTTTTATTATAAATATTTCATGCGGCATGTTATATTATCGATTTTCTATGCTATTTTAAATATAATATGTCTGCAGCGAGATGAGAAAAAACAAGTTTTATGTATTTTTTTGTGCCAAAAAGACATATCAATCTCATTTTAAACATAATTTTATTACTTTTAGCTGAATTATGTCGCTGATCAGCCGAATAAGTGGTGATAAATATGTCCACTAGCACAGAAAGAAATAATACAATGATAATTTATGACATTATAAATAAATTATCTAAAGTTGAAATATATAAAAATCATCTTTTTGTGGATATATAGCCATAACCAACTTGGTTATATTTATGATTTTTTTGCCTTATAATGAATATTTATATACTCTACTAGACACAGTGAATATTTGTACATATGTTTTGTTATTCAGAAAAGGTGAATTTATTAATTTTTCGGTCAATTCCAAGTTTTATGTGTTGCCATATTTTTTTCTGTCTTAAAAAAAACCTAGAACCAAGTCCTGTTTGGCGAAAAAAACAATTTTTACGAGCTGATCATACTTTTATAAGCCAAGGTACACATTCTGACTTTCTCATATTTCTCATTATCTGCGATTTTTTTTAATAATTAATGACATCGCAAAAAAAAGGGATTTTTTTTCTTGTAATAAATAAAAGTTTTCATATTTAAATTATCTTTTTAAAACGTAAAATACTTAGAAAATCATATATTTTAATTTTTTCTTGTTTCTGAAACTTTTATGTGTGGATTAAGTCGACTATTTTTTTTCTTTATTTTAGTGGTTTTTTTATGTGATAATAACTATCATATACACCAAATCGAAAAAATATGTTTTGAATTATAAATCGATATAGATTATGCTTGATGTATTTTGATATGGGATTTTAGTAGAAAGTTTAAGGATCCTATTATTTTTTTATCTTTTAATGATCAATTACATAAAATATTGAATATATTTTTATATCTTATTAAAATATTCAATTATAAAAAAAGATTTTGATATCATTTAATTGATTTTGATGTTCATTTATAATATATTTTAGGTATGTTTCTTATGTACGAAAATAAAGGTGGATAATGCTAAAATAGGTAATTTTTATGTGTTAAATGTCAAAAAAGCTGTTTTATTTATTAAGTAGATGAATAAAAATGTTTTTTTTTCTTTTTTTTTTTAATTTTATGTAATTTTTTTTTATATTTCTAATCATCTAAAATACTAACTTTTTCGATTTTTTTTAATACTAAGATAAAATTAATACTGAATAATGGAATTTATGTAACCTATACACACTCTTAGAAAATATATTTCTGTAAACTAGACATGATTTTGAGTTTTAATCTGCTTGCTAAAGTAAAACAAACAACAGATTTAATGATTAAAAATTTGAAGAAATAGATTTTTATTGAACTATTTAGGTGATTTATTTGCTATTATATACATATAATCGCCTAAATAACCATAAAGAGGTGCTAATTCTGTTAGATAGCTGAATAAAAACCCCTTTTTTGGTATTATTCTACCGCAAATTAACACGTCTAATATTGAATATAACCATAATCATACATTTATAATGCTTATTGGCAGTAAAAATACATAAATTGTTAAATAGTTCAGCTAGGATGAAGAAAAAATATCTATTTAGAATACAGTATTTGTTGAATACTATTTCTTTAGAATATAATAAAAATAAAAATAAGCATTTTTCTGATAATATCTAGGTATATATAGTTTTATTTTCTGTTTTTTTCTTATATCATTTATTATAATGCATTTACCATATAATAAAAAAGTAGTTAGCCTTTTTTTTAAATTTTTCATGTTTAAAAAGTTTATATACATACAGAAATAATATACATATTGCTCTGATATAAAGTGAAAAATGCATAAATACTTGATTTTATTGTAAAAAGTGTATTTTATGGCAAAATATTCGACAATTTATATATGATAATCCTTGTTTTATGTTTCTATAAAAATAATAGATTTATATTTTTTAAATTACGATGCAATGAACACAACAATAGAGTCGCCCTTCTAGGGTAGGGGCGACTCTATTATTATATTTATCACTCGTTTATGATATTATTTCTTACCATGTTTTCAATGATCAGTTAATCCTCATCTAAAATCTTTCAGTTTTAGTGAATAAAATGAAAAACCATTGATGTCTTTTACAAATTAAATAGCCTTTTATCACTTTTTTGTAATGAAAAAAAAACATCAAAATCTGTGCTAGATTACAAAATAAAACATAAATAAGAGATATAATTGCAAGATATAATCACTCTTATATTTTAAGGCTGCTTCAACAGCCAAATATTTTAAAATTATATCCACAAATGTAATAAATACATTTTTCGTAATTTCTTGGTAACATAAAACCTGGATTTTATATAACTTGCATTATTTAAATTGTTGTATTTTGGATATTTTATATATATATGTTAAATAGAAGCAATTGTCTACAAAAGTTAACACAAATAAGTTCTGATGCTTTTTTCTATAGTAAAAGTTTCTATTTATTTGTGATTTTAAATCTATTCGATTGACATAAAAAATCACATATCCGTGTTTGTAAAAAACGATAAAAAATACTATTAGTGGTACGAAACAATATAAAAAAGGTTTTTTATGCAATTCTTCTGGTATAATTTGAAGTTTTTCGTTTTTAAAATCCATAAGCTGTAACAATAAAAACTTATCTTCTGTATCGTAGTGTGAGTTTTATCTTAAAAATACAATGTTTTTTTTTCCCTTTTCTTGATAGCTGTTTTATTTGTTTATAAAATTACATAATAAGCCTTATGTGAATAAAAAAAGGTTTTTTAGATTTTTATAGATAATTGATTTCAAATTATATGTTTAACTATTTAAAGATTAATATTTAATTGCATAATAATTTTTTTTCTTATAAATAGGTTTGAATATTACTCGTTAGATTTTTATATCTTTAACTATTTAAAAACGATTATTTTTGTTTGACTATATATACTTTTATAGGTTCTTCTCTGATATTTTTTATAACTGAGTTTATTCATATGCGTTATAGTTTTTTTGCGTCATTTAATTAACATCAAAAAACATTTATTTCCAGAGAAACCTCTTCTATATGAACTATTTTATTATTTTATACTTTATTATATTTGATTTGAATAGCGTAATATAATGTTTTTATATATATTCTCTAATCGATATAACTATTACATTATGATAAATTTTGTATACTTTTTCTGTTTTTATATAAATAAAATCAAAAATCGTATGTTATTTTAGATTTTATTTTTATTTGTTGTACTAAATAATATATTTGTTGTTTTTTTTACAATTCGATAAAAACTAGAAAATTTATTATTATATTTTAAACCAATTTTATTGCTATTTGGTCCTCCTTTTTTATAAATGACTAAATATTTTTTTATTTATCTTCCATTTTTTAATAAATCTAATAGTTAGCTTTTCAAATGTGAACATAAATTTTATATTTCTAGATTTGAAAATTCATGGTTTTATCCACATAAATGATGTAAATATTGAATTGCCAAGCATTTACTGTTTCACTAGAATATTAAAGTGTAATTTTTATATTTTTAGAATTATATACAAGAATTATGATATATTCTGAAGATTTATATTTTATAATGATTTTAGACGTGGGTTAAATATAATCGATTTTGAAATTTTTTTTTTGAAATTTTATTTAGATGGATTTTGTCTGAAGGTTCAAATTTTACAATGATTATAGACATGGGTTAAATAAATTAATTTGGACTTTTTTTTTATAAAATTTTTTTTTAGCAAGATTCAATCGAAGGTTCAATTACAATGATTATAGACATGGGTTAAATAAATTAAATATACACTGTAAATTGAATAAGCATTGGATATTATTTATATATCAACATTTGCTGTTTTGTTTTTATGTTTTACGTTTTTCGTTGGATATAATTATTTGCTTACAATAATTCAATTTTGTGTCTTAATGTATTAATAATCTTTAGCTTCTTTAAGATGTTTTATCGTATATGTTAAATATCCTGTTTTGCTTTATTTTACATATAATAAACTTGATTTATGCATTTTGAATTTTACATAAGAATGTATATAAAGGTTTAATATTGTTACTTTATATGAAATTATATTTTATTATTTATATCACTGCTATTACTAGAATTCTTTTATTTATATATTTTTTGTAAAAATTTCGCGATTCTAATAACAAAATTATATATTTACTAGAATTGATAACTAGAAATATATGAATCCTTTTATTTTTTAGTTTTTATAAACCTGTGTTATGTTCTCAACAGTTTTCTTTTGGCCTTTATCTAAACAAAGCTGATCTAAAATGGTCATTGATCAAATTTACCCCTTTTCTAGATAAGAAAATAAAATAATACGATTTTTACCATGATATTTCCGTCTATTTCTCCGAATTTTTGTCATAAAACTGATATTTTATCCATTGAGTTAATAATTATGCGTTTTTTTCTGAAAATGGGGCATATTTTTGAAAAAAAAACAAAGCTCTGTATATCCTTTATCAGATTTTCTATTTTAGTTTATCTTTTTAATCATCGCTATGATAACATTGAAATCTCAAAGTTAATGTCTTTATATTCTTATGCAATTAAGATCATAAAAATATAACTAAATTGTAATAATGCCATTATTTATAGGAGATTTATATGTTTTTATCCTTTTCAATGATAATTATACCACCATTTTTATGGTTTTTTGATATCTTTTTACTTTTTACGATCGCTTAATCCACATATTTATTAATAATTTACTTTTTTATTGTAAAGGTAAAATTAATTTTTATTACTTTTATAATTATTATCTTTAAATTCTGAACAATGCTTTTTTCTTTCTATTATAAACAAAAAATATATTCATTCTATTTTATTTTATTTTGTTATCATTGGATATTTTATCTTTAGATTAAGATATTCGAACATAACGTGATGTTAGAAAAACACTCTTAAATTTAATTATATGCATGCATATTGTTTTTCTATTCTAATTTATAACTTTCTAGATATAAAATATAGTTATCAAAACATTCAAATTTTCTTTTAAATTGGATTACGAGAAAGAATAACAAAAAAGAAAAATATTTAATATATAATGATACAATAAATTGTGATTTATTTTATTATATTTTTTAACCATTTTTTTACAAACTATTATACTTTTTTTTAAAACTTATTTATCCTTAATATTCTTCTGATTTTATTTAAATTTTCATTTAAAATCTATCAATTATTAAATCACCATAAAATTCTTAATATTGACATTTATAATAGTAATATACATATATATGTCTATTATATACATTAAACTAGATTTTCTGATTCTAAAGATCTTTCATTGATTTTTCTTTATAATATTTAAAACCGAAATTTTTTTTTATGCTAAGATTATTTGTTAATAAACAATAATATCTAAATTTTTGAGATTTAATTATATGTATATTTATTTCCCATTTATTTCTTTGTTTAAGATTCTCTTGTTAATAAATTATTATTTTTTTAAGTTTTTTATTTTATTTGTCATATATATAGAAATATACTGGTGAAATCGAAATGGTTTTCGTGTTCAGTAATTTAAAATAATCTAATAATAGATTCATCTTTTAAAAAACTGAAATTTTCAATGGAAATATAAATATATTGAAAATACAAACGATATATTTTTCTATTTAGACACCAGATATTAGAGTTTTATGTAAATATTTAAAGTTTAATGCACTTATATAATAATATTGATATATAAATTACGTCTCTGATAGAAAACTATAGTTATTGTTTTATTTTATTCCGCATAAATTGTAATTTTTATTGATTATTTGTGGCTTAATTATCTTATACCAATCTTTTGGTTTTTTTCTTTATATAGGCGGTTTTCTACTTTTCTAGTTGTATAGAATAAATCCTTTATGTTAAAATAAACAGCTTTTAAATGAATATTTCATGTTAATAGTCTTTTTTATTATAAATATTTCATGCGGCATGTTATATTATCGATTTTCTATGCTATTTTAAATATAATATGTCTGCAGCGAGATGAGAAAAAACAAGTTTTATGTATTTTTTTGTGCCAAAAAGACATATCAATCTCATTTTAAACATAATTTTATTACTTTTAGCTGAATTATGTCGCTGATCAGCCGAATAAGTGGTGATAAATATGTCCACTAGCACAGAAAGAAATAATACAATGATAATTTATGACATTATAAATAAATTATCTAAAGTTGAAATATATAAAAATCATCTTTTTGTGGATATATAGCCATAACCAACTTGGTTATATTTATGATTTTTTTGCCTTATAATGAATATTTATATACTCTACTAGACACAGTGAATATTTGTACATATGTTTTGTTATTCAGAAAAGGTGAATTTATTAATTTTTCGGTCAATTCCAAGTTTTATGTGTTGCCATATTTTTTTCTGTCTTAAAAAAAACCTAGAACCAAGTCCTGTTTGGCGAAAAAAACAATTTTTACGAGCTGATCATACTTTTATAAGCCAAGGTACACATTCTGACTTTCTCATATTTCTCATTATCTGCGATTTTTTTTAATAATTAATGACATCGCAAAAAAAAGGGATTTTTTTTCTTGTAATAAATAAAAGTTTTCATATTTAAATTATCTTTTTAAAACGTAAAATACTTAGAAAATCATATATTTTAATTTTTTCTTGTTTCTGAAACTTTTATGTGTGGATTAAGTCGACTATTTTTTTTCTTTATTTTAGTGGTTTTTTTATGTGATAATAACTATCATATACACCAAATCGAAAAAATATGTTTTGAATTATAAATCGATATAGATTATGCTTGATGTATTTTGATATGGGATTTTAGTAGAAAGTTTAAGGATCCTATTATTTTTTTATCTTTTAATGATCAATTACATAAAATATTGAATATATTTTTATATCTTATTAAAATATTCAATTATAAAAAAAGATTTTGATATCATTTAATTGATTTTGATGTTCATTTATAATATATTTTAGGTATGTTTCTTATGTACGAAAATAAAGGTGGATAATGCTAAAATAGGTAATTTTTATGTGTTAAATGTCAAAAAAGCTGTTTTATTTATTAAGTAGATGAATAAAAATGTTTTTTTTTCTTTTTTTTTTTAATTTTATGTAATTTTTTTTTATATTTCTAATCATCTAAAATACTAACTTTTTCGATTTTTTTTAATACTAAGATAAAATTAATACTGAATAATGGAATTTATGTAACCTATACACACTCTTAGAAAATATATTTCTGTAAACTAGACATGATTTTGAGTTTTAATCTGCTTGCTAAAGTAAAACAAACAACAGATTTAATGATTAAAAATTTGAAGAAATAGATTTTTATTGAACTATTTAGGTGATTTATTTGCTATTATATACATATAATCGCCTAAATAACCATAAAGAGGTGCTAATTCTGTTAGATAGCTGAATAAAAACCCCTTTTTTGGTATTATTCTACCGCAAATTAACACGTCTAATATTGAATATAACCATAATCATACATTTATAATGCTTATTGGCAGTAAAAATACATAAATTGTTAAATAGTTCAGCTAGGATGAAGAAAAAATATCTATTTAGAATACAGTATTTGTTGAATACTATTTCTTTAGAATATAATAAAAATAAAAATAAGCATTTTTCTGATAATATCTAGGTATATATAGTTTTATTTTCTGTTTTTTTCTTATATCATTTATTATAATGCATTTACCATATAATAAAAAAGTAGTTAGCCTTTTTTTTAAATTTTTCATGTTTAAAAAGTTTATATACATACAGAAATAATATACATATTGCTCTGATATAAAGTGAAAAATGCATAAATACTTGATTTTATTGTAAAAAGTGTATTTTATGGCAAAATATTCGACAATTTATATATGATAATCCTTGTTTTATGTTTCTATAAAAATAATAGATTTATATTTTTTAAATTACGATGCAATGAACACAACAATAGAGTCGCCCTTCTAGGGTAGGGGCGACTCTATTATTATATTTATCACTCGTTTATGATATTATTTCTTACCATGTTTTCAATGATCAGTTAATCCTCATCTAAAATCTTTCAGTTTTAGTGAATAAAATGAAAAACCATTGATGTCTTTTACAAATTAAATAGCCTTTTATCACTTTTTTGTAATGAAAAAAAAACATCAAAATCTGTGCTAGATTACAAAATAAAACATAAATAAGAGATATAATTGCAAGATATAATCACTCTTATATTTTAAGGCTGCTTCAACAGCCAAATATTTTAAAATTATATCCACAAATGTAATAAATACATTTTTCGTAATTTCTTGGTAACATAAAACCTGGATTTTATATAACTTGCATTATTTAAATTGTTGTATTTTGGATATTTTATATATATATGTTAAATAGAAGCAATTGTCTACAAAAGTTAACACAAATAAGTTCTGATGCTTTTTTCTATAGTAAAAGTTTCTATTTATTTGTGATTTTAAATCTATTCGATTGACATAAAAAATCACATATCCGTGTTTGTAAAAAACGATAAAAAATACTATTAGTGGTACGAAACAATATAAAAAAGGTTTTTTATGCAATTCTTCTGGTATAATTTGAAGTTTTTCGTTTTTAAAATCCATAAGCTGTAACAATAAAAACTTATCTTCTGTATCGTAGTGTGAGTTTTATCTTAAAAATACAATGTTTTTTTTTCCCTTTTCTTGATAGCTGTTTTATTTGTTTATAAAATTACATAATAAGCCTTATGTGAATAAAAAAAGGTTTTTTAGATTTTTATAGATAATTGATTTCAAATTATATGTTTAACTATTTAAAGATTAATATTTAATTGCATAATAATTTTTTTTCTTATAAATAGGTTTGAATATTACTCGTTAGATTTTTATATCTTTAACTATTTAAAAACGATTATTTTTGTTTGACTATATATACTTTTATAGGTTCTTCTCTGATATTTTTTATAACTGAGTTTATTCATATGCGTTATAGTTTTTTTGCGTCATTTAATTAACATCAAAAAACATTTATTTCCAGAGAAACCTCTTCTATATGAACTATTTTATTATTTTATACTTTATTATATTTGATTTGAATAGCGTAATATAATGTTTTTATATATATTCTCTAATCGATATAACTATTACATTATGATAAATTTTGTATACTTTTTCTGTTTTTATATAAATAAAATCAAAAATCGTATGTTATTTTAGATTTTATTTTTATTTGTTGTACTAAATAATATATTTGTTGTTTTTTTTACAATTCGATAAAAACTAGAAAATTTATTATTATATTTTAAACCAATTTTATTGCTATTTGGTCCTCCTTTTTTATAAATGACTAAATATTTTTTTATTTATCTTCCATTTTTTAATAAATCTAATAGTTAGCTTTTCAAATGTGAACATAAATTTTATATTTCTAGATTTGAAAATTCATGGTTTTATCCACATAAATGATGTAAATATTGAATTGCCAAGCATTTACTGTTTCACTAGAATATTAAAGTGTAATTTTTATATTTTTAGAATTATATACAAGAATTATGATATATTCTGAAGATTTATATTTTATAATGATTTTAGACGTGGGTTAAATATAATCGATTTTGAAATTTTTTTTTTGAAATTTTATTTAGATGGATTTTGTCTGAAGGTTCAAATTTTACAATGATTATAGACATGGGTTAAATAAATTAATTTGGACTTTTTTTTTATAAAATTTTTTTTTAGCAAGATTCAATCGAAGGTTCAATTATAATAATTATAGACAAGGAAATAAATTAAATATACACTGTAAATTGAATAAGCATTGGATATTATTTATATATCAACATTTGCTGTTTTGTTTTTATGTTTTACGTTTTTCGTTGGATATAATTATTTGCTTACAATAATTCAATTTTGTGTCTTAATGTATTAATAATCTTTAGCTTCTTTAAGATGTTTTATCGTATATGTTAAATATCCTGTTTTGCTTTATTTTACATATAATAAACTTGATTTATGCATTTTGAATTTTACATAAGAATGTATATAAAGGTTTAATATTGTTACTTTATATGAAATTATATTTTATTATTTATATCACTGCTATTACTAGAATTCTTTTATTTATATATTTTTTGTAAAAATTTCGCGATTCTAATAACAAAATTATATATTTACTAGAATTGATAACTAGAAATATATGAATCCTTTTATTTTTTAGTTTTTATAAACCTGTGTTATGTTCTCAACAGTTTTCTTTTGGCCTTTATCTAAACAAAGCTGATCTAAAATGGTCATTGATCAAATTTACCCCTTTTCTAGATAAGAAAATAAAATAATACGATTTTTACCATGATATTTCCGTCTATTTCTCCGAATTTTTGTCATAAAACTGATATTTTATCCATTGAGTTAATAATTATGCGTTTTTTTCTGAAAATGGGGCATATTTTTGAAAAAAAAACAAAGCTCTGTATATCCTTTATCAGATTTTCTATTTTAGTTTATCTTTTTAATCATCGCTATGATAACATTGAAATCTCAAAGTTAATGTCTTTATATTCTTATGCAATTAAGATCATAAAAATATAACTAAATTGTAATAATGCCATTATTTATAGGAGATTTATATGTTTTTATCCTTTTCAATGATAATTATACCACCATTTTTATGGTTTTTTGATATCTTTTTACTTTTTACGATCGCTTAATCCACATATTTATTAATAATTTACTTTTTTATTGTAAAGGTAAAATTAATTTTTATTACTTTTATAATTATTATCTTTAAATTCTGAACAATGCTTTTTTCTTTCTATTATAAACAAAAAATATATTCATTCTATTTTATTTTATTTTGTTATCATTGGATATTTTATCTTTAGATTAAGATATTCGAACATAACGTGATGTTAGAAAAACACTCTTAAATTTAATTATATGCATGCATATTGTTTTTCTATTCTAATTTATAACTTTCTAGATATAAAATATAGTTATCAAAACATTCAAATTTTCTTTTAAATTGGATTACGAGAAAGAATAACAAAAAAGAAAAATATTTAATATATAATGATACAATAAATTGTGATTTATTTTATTATATTTTTTAACCATTTTTTTACAAACTATTATACTTTTTTTTAAAACTTATTTATCCTTAATATTCTTCTGATTTTATTTAAATTTTCATTTAAAATCTATCAATTATTAAATCACCATAAAATTCTTAATATTGACATTTATAATAGTAATATACATATATATGTCTATTATATACATTAAACTAGATTTTCTGATTCTAAAGATCTTTCATTGATTTTTCTTTATAATATTTAAAACCGAAATTTTTTTTTATGCTAAGATTATTTGTTAATAAACAATAATATCTAAATTTTTGAGATTTAATTATATGTATATTTATTTCCCATTTATTTCTTTGTTTAAGATTCTCTTGTTAATAAATTATTATTTTTTTAAGTTTTTTATTTTATTTGTCATATATATAGAAATATACTGGTGAAATCGAAATGGTTTTCGTGTTCAGTAATTTAAAATAATCTAATAATAGATTCATCTTTTAAAAAACTGAAATTTTCAATGGAAATATAAATATATTGAAAATACAAACGATATATTTTTCTATTTAGACACCAGATATTAGAGTTTTATGTAAATATTTAAAGTTTAATGCACTTATATAATAATATTGATATATAAATTACGTCTCTGATAGAAAACTATAGTTATTGTTTTATTTTATTCCGCATAAATTGTAATTTTTATTGATTATTTGTGGCTTAATTATCTTATACCAATCTTTTGGTTTTTTTCTTTATATAGGCGGTTTTCTACTTTTCTAGTTGTATAGAATAAATCCTTTATGTTAAAATAAACAGCTTTTAAATGAATATTTCATGTTAATAGTCTTTTTTATTATAAATATTTCATGCGGCATGTTATATTATCGATTTTCTATGCTATTTTAAATATAATATGTCTGCAGCGAGATGAGAAAAAACAAGTTTTATGTATTTTTTTGTGCCAAAAAGACATATCAATCTCATTTTAAACATAATTTTATTACTTTTAGCTGAATTATGTCGCTGATCAGCCGAATAAGTGGTGATAAATATGTCCACTAGCACAGAAAGAAATAATACAATGATAATTTATGACATTATAAATAAATTATCTAAAGTTGAAATATATAAAAATCATCTTTTTGTGGATATATAGCCATAACCAACTTGGTTATATTTATGATTTTTTTGCCTTATAATGAATATTTATATACTCTACTAGACACAGTGAATATTTGTACATATGTTTTGTTATTCAGAAAAGGTGAATTTATTAATTTTTCGGTCAATTCCAAGTTTTATGTGTTGCCATATTTTTTTCTGTCTTAAAAAAAACCTAGAACCAAGTCCTGTTTGGCGAAAAAAACAATTTTTACGAGCTGATCATACTTTTATAAGCCAAGGTACACATTCTGACTTTCTCATATTTCTCATTATCTGCGATTTTTTTTAATAATTAATGACATCGCAAAAAAAAGGGATTTTTTTTCTTGTAATAAATAAAAGTTTTCATATTTAAATTATCTTTTTAAAACGTAAAATACTTAGAAAATCATATATTTTAATTTTTTCTTGTTTCTGAAACTTTTATGTGTGGATTAAGTCGACTATTTTTTTTCTTTATTTTAGTGGTTTTTTTATGTGATAATAACTATCATATACACCAAATCGAAAAAATATGTTTTGAATTATAAATCGATATAGATTATGCTTGATGTATTTTGATATGGGATTTTAGTAGAAAGTTTAAGGATCCTATTATTTTTTTATCTTTTAATGATCAATTACATAAAATATTGAATATATTTTTATATCTTATTAAAATATTCAATTATAAAAAAAGATTTTGATATCATTTAATTGATTTTGATGTTCATTTATAATATATTTTAGGTATGTTTCTTATGTACGAAAATAAAGGTGGATAATGCTAAAATAGGTAATTTTTATGTGTTAAATGTCAAAAAAGCTGTTTTATTTATTAAGTAGATGAATAAAAATGTTTTTTTTTCTTTTTTTTTTTAATTTTATGTAATTTTTTTTTATATTTCTAATCATCTAAAATACTAACTTTTTCGATTTTTTTTAATACTAAGATAAAATTAATACTGAATAATGGAATTTATGTAACCTATACACACTCTTAGAAAATATATTTCTGTAAACTAGACATGATTTTGAGTTTTAATCTGCTTGCTAAAGTAAAACAAACAACAGATTTAATGATTAAAAATTTGAAGAAATAGATTTTTATTGAACTATTTAGGTGATTTATTTGCTATTATATACATATAATCGCCTAAATAACCATAAAGAGGTGCTAATTCTGTTAGATAGCTGAATAAAAACCCCTTTTTTGGTATTATTCTACCGCAAATTAACACGTCTAATATTGAATATAACCATAATCATACATTTATAATGCTTATTGGCAGTAAAAATACATAAATTGTTAAATAGTTCAGCTAGGATGAAGAAAAAATATCTATTTAGAATACAGTATTTGTTGAATACTATTTCTTTAGAATATAATAAAAATAAAAATAAGCATTTTTCTGATAATATCTAGGTATATATAGTTTTATTTTCTGTTTTTTTCTTATATCATTTATTATAATGCATTTACCATATAATAAAAAAGTAGTTAGCCTTTTTTTTAAATTTTTCATGTTTAAAAAGTTTATATACATACAGAAATAATATACATATTGCTCTGATATAAAGTGAAAAATGCATAAATACTTGATTTTATTGTAAAAAGTGTATTTTATGGCAAAATATTCGACAATTTATATATGATAATCCTTGTTTTATGTTTCTATAAAAATAATAGATTTATATTTTTTAAATTACGATGCAATGAACACAACAATAGAGTCGCCCTTCTAGGGTAGGGGCGACTCTATTATTATATTTATCACTCGTTTATGATATTATTTCTTACCATGTTTTCAATGATCAGTTAATCCTCATCTAAAATCTTTCAGTTTTAGTGAATAAAATGAAAAACCATTGATGTCTTTTACAAATTAAATAGCCTTTTATCACTTTTTTGTAATGAAAAAAAAACATCAAAATCTGTGCTAGATTACAAAATAAAACATAAATAAGAGATATAATTGCAAGATATAATCACTCTTATATTTTAAGGCTGCTTCAACAGCCAAATATTTTAAAATTATATCCACAAATGTAATAAATACATTTTTCGTAATTTCTTGGTAACATAAAACCTGGATTTTATATAACTTGCATTATTTAAATTGTTGTATTTTGGATATTTTATATATATATGTTAAATAGAAGCAATTGTCTACAAAAGTTAACACAAATAAGTTCTGATGCTTTTTTCTATAGTAAAAGTTTCTATTTATTTGTGATTTTAAATCTATTCGATTGACATAAAAAATCACATATCCGTGTTTGTAAAAAACGATAAAAAATACTATTAGTGGTACGAAACAATATAAAAAAGGTTTTTTATGCAATTCTTCTGGTATAATTTGAAGTTTTTCGTTTTTAAAATCCATAAGCTGTAACAATAAAAACTTATCTTCTGTATCGTAGTGTGAGTTTTATCTTAAAAATACAATGTTTTTTTTTCCCTTTTCTTGATAGCTGTTTTATTTGTTTATAAAATTACATAATAAGCCTTATGTGAATAAAAAAAGGTTTTTTAGATTTTTATAGATAATTGATTTCAAATTATATGTTTAACTATTTAAAGATTAATATTTAATTGCATAATAATTTTTTTTCTTATAAATAGGTTTGAATATTACTCGTTAGATTTTTATATCTTTAACTATTTAAAAACGATTATTTTTGTTTGACTATATATACTTTTATAGGTTCTTCTCTGATATTTTTTATAACTGAGTTTATTCATATGCGTTATAGTTTTTTTGCGTCATTTAATTAACATCAAAAAACATTTATTTCCAGAGAAACCTCTTCTATATGAACTATTTTATTATTTTATACTTTATTATATTTGATTTGAATAGCGTAATATAATGTTTTTATATATATTCTCTAATCGATATAACTATTACATTATGATAAATTTTGTATACTTTTTCTGTTTTTATATAAATAAAATCAAAAATCGTATGTTATTTTAGATTTTATTTTTATTTGTTGTACTAAATAATATATTTGTTGTTTTTTTTACAATTCGATAAAAACTAGAAAATTTATTATTATATTTTAAACCAATTTTATTGCTATTTGGTCCTCCTTTTTTATAAATGACTAAATATTTTTTTATTTATCTTCCATTTTTTAATAAATCTAATAGTTAGCTTTTCAAATGTGAACATAAATTTTATATTTCTAGATTTGAAAATTCATGGTTTTATCCACATAAATGATGTAAATATTGAATTGCCAAGCATTTACTGTTTCACTAGAATATTAAAGTGTAATTTTTATATTTTTAGAATTATATACAAGAATTATGATATATTCTGAAGATTTATATTTTATAATGATTTTAGACGTGGGTTAAATATAATCGATTTTGAAATTTTTTTTTTGAAATTTTATTTAGATGGATTTTGTCTGAAGGTTCAAATTTTACAATGATTATAGACATGGGTTAAATAAATTAATTTGGACTTTTTTTTTATAAAATTTTTTTTTAGCAAGATTCAATCGAAGGTTCAATTATAATAATTATAGACAAGGAAATAAATTAAATATACACTGTAAATTGAATAAGCATTGGATATTATTTATATATCAACATTTGCTGTTTTGTTTTTATGTTTTACGTTTTTCGTTGGATATAATTATTTGCTTACAATAATTCAATTTTGTGTCTTAATGTATTAATAATCTTTAGCTTCTTTAAGATGTTTTATCGTATATGTTAAATATCCTGTTTTGCTTTATTTTACATATAATAAACTTGATTTATGCATTTTGAATTTTACATAAGAATGTATATAAAGGTTTAATATTGTTACTTTATATGAAATTATATTTTATTATTTATATCACTGCTATTACTAGAATTCTTTTATTTATATATTTTTTGTAAAAATTTCGCGATTCTAATAACAAAATTATATATTTACTAGAATTGATAACTAGAAATATATGAATCCTTTTATTTTTTAGTTTTTATAAACCTGTGTTATGTTCTCAACAGTTTTCTTTTGGCCTTTATCTAAACAAAGCTGATCTAAAATGGTCATTGATCAAATTTACCCCTTTTCTAGATAAGAAAATAAAATAATACGATTTTTACCATGATATTTCCGTCTATTTCTCCGAATTTTTGTCATAAAACTGATATTTTATCCATTGAGTTAATAATTATGCGTTTTTTTCTGAAAATGGGGCATATTTTTGAAAAAAAAACAAAGCTCTGTATATCCTTTATCAGATTTTCTATTTTAGTTTATCTTTTTAATCATCGCTATGATAACATTGAAATCTCAAAGTTAATGTCTTTATATTCTTATGCAATTAAGATCATAAAAATATAACTAAATTGTAATAATGCCATTATTTATAGGAGATTTATATGTTTTTATCCTTTTCAATGATAATTATACCACCATTTTTATGGTTTTTTGATATCTTTTTACTTTTTACGATCGCTTAATCCACATATTTATTAATAATTTACTTTTTTATTGTAAAGGTAAAATTAATTTTTATTACTTTTATAATTATTATCTTTAAATTCTGAACAATGCTTTTTTCTTTCTATTATAAACAAAAAATATATTCATTCTATTTTATTTTATTTTGTTATCATTGGATATTTTATCTTTAGATTAAGATATTCGAACATAACGTGATGTTAGAAAAACACTCTTAAATTTAATTATATGCATGCATATTGTTTTTCTATTCTAATTTATAACTTTCTAGATATAAAATATAGTTATCAAAACATTCAAATTTTCTTTTAAATTGGATTACGAGAAAGAATAACAAAAAAGAAAAATATTTAATATATAATGATACAATAAATTGTGATTTATTTTATTATATTTTTTAACCATTTTTTTACAAACTATTATACTTTTTTTTAAAACTTATTTATCCTTAATATTCTTCTGATTTTATTTAAATTTTCATTTAAAATCTATCAATTATTAAATCACCATAAAATTCTTAATATTGACATTTATAATAGTAATATACATATATATGTCTATTATATACATTAAACTAGATTTTCTGATTCTAAAGATCTTTCATTGATTTTTCTTTATAATATTTAAAACCGAAATTTTTTTTTATGCTAAGATTATTTGTTAATAAACAATAATATCTAAATTTTTGAGATTTAATTATATGTATATTTATTTCCCATTTATTTCTTTGTTTAAGATTCTCTTGTTAATAAATTATTATTTTTTTAAGTTTTTTATTTTATTTGT
This sequence comes from Rhyacophila brunnea, assembly GCF_057557595.1. Lineage (NCBI taxonomy): Eukaryota > Metazoa > Arthropoda > Insecta > Trichoptera > Rhyacophilidae > Rhyacophila > Rhyacophila brunnea. Next base: position 48,185 of record NW_028232929.1, read on the forward strand.
CATATATATAGAAATATACTGGTGAAATCGAAATGGTTTTCGTGTTCAGTAATTTAAAATAATCTAATAATAGATTCATCTTTTAAAAAACTGAAATTTTCAATGGAAATATAAATATATTGAAAATACAAACGATATATTTTTCTATTTAGACACCAGATATTAGAGTTTTATGTAAATATTTAAAGTTTAATGCACTTATATAATAATATTGATATATAAATTACGTCTCTGATAGAAAACTATAGTTATTGTTTTATTTTATTCCGCATAAATTGTAATTTTTATTGATTATTTGTGGCTTAATTATCTTATACCAATCTTTTGGTTTTTTTCTTTATATAGGCGGTTTTCTACTTTTCTAGTTGTATAGAATAAATCCTTTATGTTAAAATAAACAGCTTTTAAATGAATATTTCATGTTAATAGTCTTTTTTATTATAAATATTTCATGCGGCATGTTATATTATCGATTTTCTATGCTATTTTAAATATAATATGTCTGCAGCGAGATGAGAAAAAACAAGTTTTATGTATTTTTTTGTGCCAAAAAGACATATCAATCTCATTTTAAACATAATTTTATTACTTTTAGCTGAATTATGTCGCTGATCAGCCGAATAAGTGGTGATAAATATGTCCACTAGCACAGAAAGAAATAATACAATGATAATTTATGACATTATAAATAAATTATCTAAAGTTGAAATATATAAAAATCATCTTTTTGTGGATATATAGCCATAACCAACTTGGTTATATTTATGATTTTTTTGCCTTATAATGAATATTTATATACTCTACTAGACACAGTGAATATTTGTACATATGTTTTGTTATTCAGAAAAGGTGAATTTATTAATTTTTCGGTCAATTCCAAGTTTTATGTGTTGCCATATTTTTTTCTGTCTTAAAAAAAACCTAGAACCAAGTCCTGTTTGGCGAAAAAAACAATTTTTACGAGCTGATCATACTTTTATAAGCCAAGGTACACATTCTGACTTTCTCATATTTCTCATTATCTGCGATTTTTTTTAATAATTAATGACATCGCAAAAAAAAGGGATTTTTTTTCTTGTAATAAATAAAAGTTTTCATATTTAAATTATCTTTTTAAAACGTAAAATACTTAGAAAATCATATATTTTAATTTTTTCTTGTTTCTGAAACTTTTATGTGTGGATTAAGTCGACTATTTTTTTTCTTTATTTTAGTGGTTTTTTTATGTGATAATAACTATCATATACACCAAATCGAAAAAATATGTTTTGAATTATAAATCGATATAGATTATGCTTGATGTATTTTGATATGGGATTTTAGTAGAAAGTTTAAGGATCCTATTATTTTTTTATCTTTTAATGATCAATTACATAAAATATTGAATATATTTTTATATCTTATTAAAATATTCAATTATAAAAAAAGATTTTGATATCATTTAATTGATTTTGATGTTCATTTATAATATATTTTAGGTATGTTTCTTATGTACGAAAATAAAGGTGGATAATGCTAAAATAGGTAATTTTTATGTGTTAAATGTCAAAAAAGCTGTTTTATTTATTAAGTAGATGAATAAAAATGTTTTTTTTTCTTTTTTTTTTTAATTTTATGTAATTTTTTTTTATATTTCTAATCATCTAAAATACTAACTTTTTCGATTTTTTTTAATACTAAGATAAAATTAATACTGAATAATGGAATTTATGTAACCTATACACACTCTTAGAAAATATATTTCTGTAAACTAGACATGATTTTGAGTTTTAATCTGCTTGCTAAAGTAAAACAAACAACAGATTTAATGATTAAAAATTTGAAGAAATAGATTTTTATTGAACTATTTAGGTGATTTATTTGCTATTATATACATATAATCGCCTAAATAACCATAAAGAGGTGCTAATTCTGTTAGATAGCTGAATAAAAACCCCTTTTTTGGTATTATTCTACCGCAAATTAACACGTCTAATATTGAATATAACCATAATCATACATTTATAATGCTTATTGGCAGTAAAAATACATAAATTGTTAAATAGTTCAGCTAGGATGAAGAAAAAATATCTATTTAGAATACAGTATTTGTTGAATACTATTTCTTTAGAATATAATAAAAATAAAAATAAGCATTTTTCTGATAATATCTAGGTATATATAGTTTTATTTTCTGTTTTTTTCTTATATCATTTATTATAATGCATTTACCATATAATAAAAAAGTAGTTAGCCTTTTTTTTAAATTTTTCATGTTTAAAAAGTTTATATACATACAGAAATAATATACATATTGCTCTGATATAAAGTGAAAAATGCATAAATACTTGATTTTATTGTAAAAAGTGTATTTTATGGCAAAATATTCGACAATTTATATATGATAATCCTTGTTTTATGTTTCTATAAAAATAATAGATTTATATTTTTTAAATTACGATGCAATGAACACAACAATAGAGTCGCCCTTCTAGGGTAGGGGCGACTCTATTATTATATTTATCACTCGTTTATGATATTATTTCTTACCATGTTTTCAATGATCAGTTAATCCTCATCTAAAATCTTTCAGTTTTAGTGAATAAAATGAAAAACCATTGATGTCTTTTACAAATTAAATAGCCTTTTATCACTTTTTTGTAATGAAAAAAAAACATCAAAATCTGTGCTAGATTACAAAATAAAACATAAATAAGAGATATAATTGCAAGATATAATCACTCTTATATTTTAAGGCTGCTTCAACAGCCAAATATTTTAAAATTATATCCACAAATGTAATAAATACATTTTTCGTAATTTCTTGGTAACATAAAACCTGGATTTTATATAACTTGCATTATTTAAATTGTTGTATTTTGGATATTTTATATATATATGTTAAATAGAAGCAATTGTCTACAAAAGTTAACACAAATAAGTTCTGATGCTTTTTTCTATAGTAAAAGTTTCTATTTATTTGTGATTTTAAATCTATTCGATTGACATAAAAAATCACATATCCGTGTTTGTAAAAAACGATAAAAAATACTATTAGTGGTACGAAACAATATAAAAAAGGTTTTTTATGCAATTCTTCTGGTATAATTTGAAGTTTTTCGTTTTTAAAATCCATAAGCTGTAACAATAAAAACTTATCTTCTGTATCGTAGTGTGAGTTTTATCTTAAAAATACAATGTTTTTTTTTCCCTTTTCTTGATAGCTGTTTTATTTGTTTATAAAATTACATAATAAGCCTTATGTGAATAAAAAAAGGTTTTTTAGATTTTTATAGATAATTGATTTCAAATTATATGTTTAACTATTTAAAGATTAATATTTAATTGCATAATAATTTTTTTTCTTATAAATAGGTTTGAATATTACTCGTTAGATTTTTATATCTTTAACTATTTAAAAACGATTATTTTTGTTTGACTATATATACTTTTATAGGTTCTTCTCTGATATTTTTTATAACTGAGTTTATTCATATGCGTTATAGTTTTTTTGCGTCATTTAATTAACATCAAAAAACATTTATTTCCAGAGAAACCTCTTCTATATGAACTATTTTATTATTTTATACTTTATTATATTTGATTTGAATAGCGTAATATAATGTTTTTATATATATTCTCTAATCGATATAACTATTACATTATGATAAATTTTGTATACTTTTTCTGTTTTTATATAAATAAAATCAAAAATCGTATGTTATTTTAGATTTTATTTTTATTTGTTGTACTAAATAATATATTTGTTGTTTTTTTTACAATTCGATAAAAACTAGAAAATTTATTATTATATTTTAAACCAATTTTATTGCTATTTGGTCCTCCTTTTTTATAAATGACTAAATATTTTTTTATTTATCTTCCATTTTTTAATAAATCTAATAGTTAGCTTTTCAAATGTGAACATAAATTTTATATTTCTAGATTTGAAAATTCATGGTTTTATCCACATAAATGATGTAAATATTGAATTGCCAAGCATTTACTGTTTCACTAGAATATTAAAGTGTAATTTTTATATTTTTAGAATTATATACAAGAATTATGATATATTCTGAAGATTTATATTTTATAATGATTTTAGACGTGGGTTAAATATAATCGATTTTGAAATTTTTTTTTTGAAATTTTATTTAGATGGATTTTGTCTGAAGGTTCAAATTTTACAATGATTATAGACATGGGTTAAATAAATTAATTTGGACTTTTTTTTTATAAAATTTTTTTTTAGCAAGATTCAATCGAAGGTTCAATTATAATAATTATAGACAAGGAAATAAATTAAATATACACTGTAAATTGAATAAGCATTGGATATTATTTATATATCAACATTTGCTGTTTTGTTTTTATGTTTTACGTTTTTCGTTGGATATAATTATTTGCTTACAATAATTCAATTTTGTGTCTTAATGTATTAATAATCTTTAGCTTCTTTAAGATGTTTTATCGTATATGTTAAATATCCTGTTTTGCTTTATTTTACATATAATAAACTTGATTTATGCATTTTGAATTTTACATAAGAATGTATATAAAGGTTTAATATTGTTACTTTATATGAAATTATATTTTATTATTTATATCACTGCTATTACTAGAATTCTTTTATTTATATATTTTTTGTAAAAATTTCGCGATTCTAATAACAAAATTATATATTTACTAGAATTGATAACTAGAAATATATGAATCCTTTTATTTTTTAGTTTTTATAAACCTGTGTTATGTTCTCAACAGTTTTCTTTTGGCCTTTATCTAAACAAAGCTGATCTAAAATGGTCATTGATCAAATTTACCCCTTTTCTAGATAAGAAAATAAAATAATACGATTTTTACCATGATATTTCCGTCTATTTCTCCGAATTTTTGTCATAAAACTGATATTTTATCCATTGAGTTAATAATTATGCGTTTTTTTCTGAAAATGGGGCATATTTTTGAAAAAAAAACAAAGCTCTGTATATCCTTTATCAGATTTTCTATTTTAGTTTATCTTTTTAATCATCGCTATGATAACATTGAAATCTCAAAGTTAATGTCTTTATATTCTTATGCAATTAAGATCATAAAAATATAACTAAATTGTAATAATGCCATTATTTATAGGAGATTTATATGTTTTTATCCTTTTCAATGATAATTATACCACCATTTTTATGGTTTTTTGATATCTTTTTACTTTTTACGATCGCTTAATCCACATATTTATTAATAATTTACTTTTTTATTGTAAAGGTAAAATTAATTCTTATTACTTTTATAATTATTATCTTTAAATTCTGAACAATGCTTTTTTCTTTCTATTATAAACAAAAAATATATTCATTCTATTTTATTTTATTTTGTTATCATTGGATATTTTATCTTTAGATTAAGATATTCGAACATAACGTGATGTTAGAAAAACACTCTTAAATTTAATTATATGCATGGGTATTGTTTTTCTATTCTAATTTATAACTTTCTAGATATAAAATATAGTTATCAAAACATTCAAATTTTCTTTTAAATTGGATTACGAGAAAGAATAACAAAAAAGAAAAATATTTAATATATAATGATACAATAAATTGTGATTTATTTTATTATATTTTTTAACCATTTTTTTACAAACTATTATACTTTTTTTTAAAACTTATTTATCCTTAATATTCTTCTGATTTTATTTAAATTTTCATTTAAAATCTATCAATTATTAAATCACCATAAAATTCTTAATATTGACATTTATAATAGTAATATACATATATATGTCTATTATATACATTAAACTAGATTTTCTGATTCTAAAGATCTTCTCATTGATTTTTCTTTATAATATTTAAAACCGAAATTTTTTTTTATGCTAAGATTATTTGTTAATAAACAATAATATCTAAATTTTTGAGATTTAATTATATGTATATTTATTTCCCATTTATTTCTTTGTTTAAGATTCTCTTGTTAATAAATTATTATTTTTTTAAGTTTTTTATTTTATTTGTCATATATATAGAAATATACTGGTGAAATCGAAATGGTTTTCGTGTTCAGTAATTTAAAATAATCTAATAATAGATTCATCTTTTAAAAAACTGAAATTTTCAATGGAAATATAAATATATTGAAAATACAAACGATATATTTTTCTATTTAGACACCAGATATTAGAGTTTTATGTAAATATTTAAAGTTTAATGCACTTATATAATAATATTGATATATAAATTACGTCTCTGATAGAAAACTATAGTTATTGTTTTATTTTATTCCGCATAAATTGTAATTTTTATTGATTATTTGTGGCTTAATTATCTTATACCAATCTTTTGGTTTTTTTCTTTATATAGGCGGTTTTCTACTTTTCTAGTTGTATAGAATAAATCCTTTATGTTAAAATAAACAGCTTTTAAATGAATATTTCATGTTAATAGTCTTTTTTATTATAAATATTTCATGCGGCATGTTATATTATCGATTTTCTATGCTATTTTAAATATAATATGTCTGCAGCGAGATGAGAAAAAACAAGTTTTATGTATTTTTTTGTGCCAAAAAGACATATCAATCTCATTTTAAACATAATTTTATTACTTTTAGCTGAATTATGTCGCTGATCAGCCGAATAAGTGGTGATAAATATGTCCACTAGCACAGAAAGAAATAATACAATGATAATTTATGACATTATAAATACATTATCTAAAGTTGAAATATATAAAAATCATCTTTTTGTGGATATATAGCCATAACCAACTTGGTTATATTTATGATTTTTTTGCCTTATAATGAATATTTATATACTCTACTAGACACAGTGAATATTTGTACATATGTTTTGTTATTCAGAAAAGGTGAATTTATTAATTTTTCGGTCAATTCCAAGTTTTATGTGTTGCCATATTTTTTTCTGTCTTAAAAAAAACCTAGAACCAAGTCCTGTTTGGCGAAAAAAACAATTTTTACGAGCTGATCATACTTTTATAAGCCAAGGTACACATTCTGACTTTCTCATATTTCTCATTATCTGCGATTTTTTTTAATAATTAATGACATCGCAAAAAAAAGGGATTTTTTTTCTTGTAATAAATAAAAGTTTTCATATTTAAATTATCTTTTTAAAACGTAAAATACTTAGAAAATCATATATTTTAATTTTTTCTTGTTTCTGAAACTTTTATGTGTGGATTAAGTCGACTATTTTTTTTCTTTATTTTAGTGGTTTTTTTATGTGATAATAACTATCATATACACCAAATCGAAAAAATATGTTTTGAATTATAAATCGATATAGATTATGCTTGATGTATTTTGATATGGGATTTTAGTAGAAAGTTTAAGGATCCTATTATTTTTTTATCTTTTAATGATCAATTACATAAAATATTGAATATATTTTTATATCTTATTAAAATATTCAATTATAAAAAAAGATTTTGATATCATTTAATTGATTTTGATGTTCATTTATAATATATTTTAGGTATGTTTCTTATGTACGAAAATAAAGGTGGATAATGCTAAAATAGGTAATTTTTATGTGTTAAATGTCAAAAAAGCTGTTTTATTTATTAAGTAGATGAATAAAAATGTTTTTTTTTCTTTTTTTTTTTAATTTTATGTAATTTTTTTTTATATTTCTAATCATCTAAAATACTAACTTTTTCGATTTTTTTTAATACTAAGATAAAATTAATACTGAATAATGGAATTTATGTAACCTATACACACTCTTAGAAAATATATTTCTGTAAACTAGACATGATTTTGAGTTTTAATCTGCTTGCTAAAGTAAAACAAACAACAGATTTAATGATTAAAAATTTGAAGAAATAGATTTTTATTGAACTATTTAGGTGATTTATTTGCTATTATATACATATAATCGCCTAAATAACCATAAAGAGGTGCTAATTCTGTTAGATAGCTGAATAAAAACCCCTTTTTTGGTATTATTCTACCGCAAATTAACACGTCTAATATTGAATATAACCATAATCATACATTTATAATGCTTATTGGCAGTAAAAATACATAAATTGTTAAATAGTTCAGCTAGGATGAAGAAAAAATATCTATTTAGAATACAGTATTTGTTGAATACTATTTCTTTAGAATATAATAAAAATAAAAATAAGCATTTTTCTGATAATATCTAGGTATATATAGTTTTATTTTCTGTTTTTTTCTTATATCATTTATTATAATGCATTTACCATATAATAAAAAAGTAGTTAGCCTTTTTTTTAAATTTTTCATGTTTAAAAAGTTTATATACATACAGAAATAATATACATATTGCTCTGATATAAAGTGAAAAATGCATAAATACTTGATTTTATTGTAAAAAGTGTATTTTATGGCAAAATATTCGACAATTTATATATGATAATCCTTGTTTTATGTTTCTATAAAAATAATAGATTTATATTTTTTAAATTACGATGCAATGAACACAACAATAGAGTCGCCCTTCTAGGGTAGGGGCGACTCTATTATTATATTTATCACTCGTTTATGATATTATTTCTTACCATGTTTTCAATGATCAGTTAATCCTCATCTAAAATCTTTCAGTTTTAGTGAATAAAATGAAAAACCATTGATGTCTTTTACAAATTAAATAGCCTTTTATCACTTTTTTGTAATGAAAAAAAAACATCAAAATCTGTGCTAGATTACAAAATAAAACATAAATAAGAGATATAATTGCAAGATATAATCACTCTTATATTTTAAGGCTGCTTCAACAGCCAAATATTTTAAAATTATATCCACAAATGTAATAAATACATTTTTCGTAATTTCTTGGTAACATAAAACCTGGATTTTATATAACTTGCATTATTTAAATTGTTGTATTTTGGATATTTTATATATATATGTTAAATAGAAGCAATTGTCTACAAAAGTTAACACAAATAAGTTCTGATGCTTTTTTCTATAGTAAAAGTTTCTATTTATTTGTGATTTTAAATCTATTCGATTGACATAAAAAATCACATATCCGTGTTTGTAAAAAACGATAAAAAATACTATTAGTGGTACGAAACAATATAAAAAAGGTTTTTTATGCAATTCTTCTGGTATAATTTGAAGTTTTTCGTTTTTAAAATCCATAAGCTGTAACAATAAAAACTTATCTTCTGTATCGTAGTGTGAGTTTTATCTTAAAAATACAATGTTTTTTTCCCTTTTCTTGATAATCTGTTTTATTTGTTTATAAAATTGCATACTAAGCCTTATGTGAATAAAAAAAGGTTTTTTTTTGTTTTTATAGATAATTGATTTCAAATTATATGTTTAACTATTTAAAGATTAATATTTAATTGCATAATAATTTTTTTTCTTATAAATAGGTTTGAATATTACTCGTTAGATTTTTATATGTTTTACTATTTAAAGTGATTATTTTTGTTTTACTATATATACTTTTATAGATTCTTCTCTGATATTTTAAAAGACTGAGTTTATTCATATGCATAATAGTTTTTTTGTGCTCTTTAATTAACATCAAAAAACATTTATTTCCAGAGAAACCTCTTATATATGAACTATTACATTATGATAAATTTTGTTTCTTTTTCTGTTTTTATATTAATAAAATCAAAAATCGTATGTTATTTTAGATTTTATTTTTATAAATGAAGAAATATTTATTTAATTATCTTTCATTTTTTTTAAATCTAATACATATCTTTTCAAATGTGAACATAAATTTTATATTTCTAGATTTGAAAATTCATGGTTTTATCCACATAAATGCTGTTAATATTGAATTGCCATATATTTACTGTTTCAAGTGAATATTATAGTAGAATTTTCATATTTAATAAATTATATTCAAGAATTATGATAAGTTGTCGAAGATTTATATTTTATAATGATAAAAGACGTGGGTTAAATAAAATCATTTTTGTAATTTTTTTTTGAAATTTTATTTAGATGGATTTTGTCAGAAGGTTCAAATTTTACAATGATTATAGACATGGGTTATATTTTAATTAATTTGGACATTTTTTTTATAAAGTTTGTTTGGCAAGATTAAATCGAAAGTTAAAATTTATATATAATTATAGATAAGGAAATAAATTAAATATATACTGTAAATTGAATAATTATTTGATATTATTTATATGTCAACATTTGCTGTTTTGTTTTTAAGTTTTTCGGTGGATATAATTATTTGCTTACAATAATTCAATTTTGTATTTTAATGTATAAATAATATTTAGCTTCTATAAGATGTTTTATCGTATATAATAAATATCCTAATTTGCTTTATTTTACATATAATAAACTTGATTTATGCATTTTGAATTTTACATAAGATTTGAATAGAAAGGTTTAATATTGTTACTTTATATGAAATTATATTTTATTATTTATATCACTGCTAATACTAGAATATCTTTTATTTATTGTTTGAAAAAAGTGCGCGATTCAAAAAACAAAATCATATATTTACTAGAGTTGATGAACAGAAATATATGAATCGTTTTATTTTTTAGTTTTTATACACCTTTGTTATGTTCTCAACAGTTTCTTTTGCTCTCTATCTAAAGAAGCTGATCTAAAATGGTCATTGATCAAATTTACCCCTTTACTAGATAAGAAAATAAAATAATACGATTTTTACCATGATATTTCCGTCTATTTCTCCGAATTTTTTTCATAAAGCTGATATTTTATCCATTGAGTTATAATTTATGTGTTTTTTTCTTAAGTATAATTACATTATAATAATTTTCTATGCTTCTTGTAAATTTATAAGATTTTAATAATATCTAATAAATTATTTTTATATTTTCATATATATAACCCCCTTTATAATCTAATAAATAACTGCTGGTCATTTGGTATTTATATTATATATGTTTCTAGATATATTAATAATTTATTAAATGTTCATGTAGCATGACTGTTTTCTTTTTAGTCTAATTTTTACAGAAATATCAAAGTTCAATTTTATTTAATTAATAGATAATAAATTTGCATCTGCAGAAATTAAAATATAATATTTTAAACTGATTATCAAAAGTTTAATTTTAAAAGCTTTTTTATCAGGTGTCAAAAAAGCCCTTTAGGGTTGATTTCGGCATATGAACCATTCATTGCATATGCATTTTATGCTATCTTTATCACACAAGCTAGTTTTCTTTAGAGCATATCCATGATTCTAGCCATCACGTATTTCGTATACTCGACTAGTTTCACCTTTACCTATTTGTTTGATGAATCTGTATGAACAAAAGTTGACTGCATTCATTTTGGTTTCTTTTAAAAATTTTTTGTATTATTATAAAAGATTAATTAATTTATATATATATATCTGGCAACATTAGAGGTGGGAACGCTTTTTCAAATATTGATGCTATAATTCACATCTTTATTCTATTTTTATGATCGTGCCTTACATGGTTTCTTTTGGTGATATACGAGTATTTGAATAAATTTCGCTCCAGGATTTTGTTTTTTATTAATATCAACATTAAAAATAGCATGAACTTACTAATTCATATATGAGTTTAACACAGTAAAGAGTAAGTAATATATATAAATACGCAATTAAGTTTTATGCTATGTGACTTTATTTTATAATATTGAGCTTTAAGAAAGTAACTATTTATATTTTATATGAACTGATTAAACAATAAAACATTTATCTGGTTTTAATATAATGGTTATTGTGTTTTAAAATCACTCTATTAATAATCTATACTTTTTGGTTTGTTTTCAATAATTGAAGCACATTAATGTAATTCTTAAGCCCACATCGAAATAATATATGGACGAAAGAAAACAAGACTTTCGTCCAGAAAAAATAGAAGAAAACCTGTCGAGGTTAAACGATAGGGAAAGTGACACCCGAAACAACTTTCTTGCTGCTTGGGGGATGGCATTGGCGGGAGATTTGGGACCTCTCGCCAGGAAAATTTATAAAGTGGATGGGAAGTCTTGGTGGAAGAAAAGAGGTGGTGCTGGTGGCTTGAATGGATGAATTAGAATTGGTGATAATTTGGGTGCGCCGAAGGCCTTGCATTTTTTTTTTCTGAACTTTTATGACCTCAATAAATAAATATTTTTTACTTTATTATCATTATATATACTTATTAATATTTTAATAATCATTTTTAATCTTATTTCATATTAAAATGAAGGTTTCTATAAATCATAATATATTGCTATTAATAAACTCAGATTTAATAATGTTCCCTTTCCCTTTCTATTAATATTTATATATTTAGCCATAATTAATTATTATTATTTTATAATGTATTAAATTTAATTTCATATATATAATTCAATAGTATTAGCTCGTTTTTTAGTTGTGAATAGTGTTTAAAAATTATTATAATGTATTAAATTAATTTATATATTGATTAACGATTTTTTCTCTATAAAAGATAGATATTTAATTATTAATTATAAAATTATTGATGCATTCGTATAACTGAATTTAATAGAAATATTATTTGTAGTTTTATGTAATAAAATATAAAAATATTTTGTTTTATATATTTCAAACATCTAATCTTAAAAAAAATGTTGTTTTGGACATGGACAAAGAATAATATCTGTAAAAAATGATTTATAATAATATAAATCATTATGTTTGTTTATTTATCTTAGTTTTTAAAAAATTTGATTTTTTTATAGAATTGAAATGTATTTTACGAACTAATATTGCTAAAGAATAAGATAATTTTACTAAATATAGATGTATTATATTCTTAAGATTTAAATATTTTATTTTACTATTATTTTTGAAGCAATTTATTACTAAATATCTTCAAGCTTTAGAATTACCTTTTTTTGTTTTTGTAGCTCTTAATCTTTAATTTAATTCATTTTTTTTTTACTATAAGCTCTTACTTCCTGGAAAATAACCTTTTTGATTTTGTATATACAGAGTTACTTAATTATGCTCTTGATAGAGATATCTAGAGTCGGTTGATCAAGCTTTTTGTATCATATATTTCATCACATTTTTTTAAGAGCTTTGATTTGCAGATAATTTAGCTTCGTTTGTTTATATCATTTGAATTATTGAAGAACTTCATTTAGTATAATGTTTTTTTATTTCTGAAAAAAGTGATCATTGGAATATTAGATAAATTATTTCTTTAATTTTGAGAATCATTGTGCTATATTTAATTTAAAAAGTCAATAATTACTTTAAACGATGCAATATTAAATGTAAAATTATAATGCTTATTTCAATAAAATGGATATACTGATTTAAAATCATAGACTGGAAAATAATTTAAGAATGTCATTTTAAATATTACAGTGGTTTTTTACATTTTGAATTTTGCTTATTTATTAAATATTTAAGAATTTGACAGGAACATTATATTTATGTGTGTTTTTATAGTTTATATTAATAGATTTCTGACTCTTTATAATACATATATTTTAGAGCTAAATTCTTTTTAATTTATATTAGATATCCCTATTTATAGTTCATTTTCTTTGTTAAATTATATATAATGATAAAATTATAAATTGAGTATCTATTATAATAAATACAAAATATTCTGCTTATTTGTTTTTATATTTAAATAATATTCGTTTTTGTCTATTTTTCTTGCTTATTGCTTTTTTAATCTGGTATATGTTTATTAAAATCCCGCCCTGACATGAATCTTCTCGGGATGCAGAATACCGAGAAGAAATCGGACAATCATTCCGCTGATTGTTATCGATGGGGTTAATACACCCATAACAACTTTTCTGCTGCTTGGAGGATGGCATTGGCGGGAGATTAAGGTCCTCTCGCCAGGAGAAAATTTAAAAAATGAATGAGAAGTCTTGGTGGAGGGAATGGAGTTCGGCTGCGGCCAAGAGAAGAAAAAGAATTTTGGTTTTTCAAAAGTTACGCCGAAGGCCTTGCATTTTTTTTTCTGAGCTTTTTTTCGGAAATATATAATAAAGTGAAATTTAACCTGTATATTTTTTTTCTCCTAATAATTTTATCATAATATATTCTATGTTTCTTGTAAATTTACTTCTTACTATATTTATTTATCTGATTATTATCCCATTTTCATATATATCTAAATCACTTCTTAATAATTTAATAATTATTTGTTATTTAATTTAATATTTGCATTGTATTTGTTTACAAATTATTATTAAATGCATTTATAGCATTTCTAAACTTTTATTAAGAATTTTTCCTAAAATTTTCAATTCCGACTTGATTTAATTCATAGATAATAAATTTGGCTTCTAAAAAATTATAATTCAATATTTTATTTTTGTTTGTTACAAATATTACTTTTAACTGATTGTTTTCTAATTGTAAATATTATATAATGTATGTAGATTTCAGTAAAAGTTTTCATACGAAGTATCGTCATTTTACTAGATTCGGAAAACTGTTTATTTTTTTATAAAATAAAAAAAAATTTATAAGTTTTTTTGTAGGAATTAATAGATGTTAGTTTTATAAAATTTTAAAAAAAAGATTTATAAATTTAATTCGCCGTTAATTGAATATATTTATCTATAATAACAGAAATCAATATTATGTTTAATTTCCATCTATTATATCTTTTACTTATGTTTCGAAACACAAACATGTACATATTTCTGTTTGAATTATTGTGTGTATTAAGACATACATTTGTGACTAAAAATTAAAAAAAAAAGATAATTCAAAAATATTTTGGTTTGTATCGAAGAAAGGTGTCTAAGCATATGTATATAAACTAAAAATTATAGATTTAAGTGTTTTTGATGTTTATGAATATAATAAATATGTAGAAAAAATAAGTAAATTAAATGCAACATCTGTAATTTATTGGGATAAAATGATAATCAAAAAATAAAATCATTATATTTTATTAGATTTGAATTGATCCTAATGGAAATATTTAGAGGATAATTCAGCCCAGTTTATATATTATATATTATTGCTGTGTCTTTTCTGGCTATAATTTTTATATTCAATGGGGAAATAGGTGTATTAAATTTACGTTTAAATACTTTAGTTATCAATTTCTATTAAAATATAAATTACAGTTTTTAAATATTTATTATTGACCATAAAATAAATAGTATTTAGAATAGTAATATTGAAAAACAATTTTTATATATGATGATCATAAACATTATATATTCGATGTATTTTTATTTTCTTGTATTTTAACGTATGATTTTTTCCACCTTTTATACATTAATCGTGAGAATTTATTTAAAGCTATTAAATTTTTTAAATGAGTTAGGTTCTTGTTTTGTTTATAATATAAATAAATGAATGTTTCTAGAGCAATTTTTTTATTCGCATTTTTAGCTTTAATAGTCTACTTTTACATAAGAAAAAACGATTTTTATTAAAAGCAAATGTTAGATTCTCATTATCATTCTTTAAGATAATTTTTTTCAACTAAATAAACTTGAATTCTAATCATTATATCAATGTTAAATCGATATATATATATTTTTTATTTTACTAATTTCACTAGAGTCAAGAGAGGCATTAATTTTAAGATAGTCAAAAATAAAAAAAAAAGAGCGATCGAGCACTAGAGTCAAAAGGTACAAAGTAGCATAATACATCAGAAATACAAAGTTAAGTAGTAATAAGAAACTTTATAAGAATAGAGATAGCAAATTTATTTAGTCGAAAATAGAAAACATGTGTCATCGATTACTAGAAGCACAAGTTACTACGGTAACTAGTTTCTTATAAATTACAATAAAACTTGAGTGAAAGATCTATAAATTTGCTAAAGACGCTTATTTTACAATATTTAGAGCGTCACTAGAGTCACTTTTTATCTCCAAAAGTGATTTCAAAACTACCACTTACGGATGAAAACCTAACAAATACCTTTTTAGTCTACAAGTCCCCCGGTTTTTATCGTATATTCAGGTATAGGATTATTATGTGAATTGCTAATTTTTATAGTGATTATATTTCGCTGGCCAGTATGACTGTTCGTGCATGCGATAAAAAAAGCCCGTATGACAATTGCCAATATGACCGTTATCGCATGCGATAAAAAACGCCCGTATGACATTTGCCAGTATGACTGTTCGTGCATGCGATAAAAAAAGCCCGTATGACAATTGCCAATATGACCGTTATCGCATGCGATAAAAAAAGCCCGTATGACATTTGCCAGTATGACTGTTCGTGCATGCGATAAAAAAAGCCCGTATGACATTTGCCAGTATGACAATTGCCAGTATGACATTTGCCATTATGAGAATTGCCATTATGACAATTGTATTATGAGAATTGCCATTATGACAAAAGTGCATGCGATAAAAATTGCCATTATGACAAAAGTGCATGCGATAAAAATTGCCATTATGACAAAAGTGCATGCGAGAAAAATTGCCATTATGACAAAAGTGCATGCGAGAAAAATTGCCATTATGAGAATTGCCATTATGACAAAAGTGCATGCGATAAAAATTGCCATTATGACAAAAGTGCATGCGATAAAAATTGCCATTATGACATTTGCCATTATGAGAATTGCCATTATGACAAAAGTGCATGCGATAAAAATTGCCATTATGACATTTGCCATTATGAGAATTGCCATTATGACAAAAGTGCATGCGATAAAAATTGCCATTATGACAAAAGTGCATGCGATAAAAATTGCCATTATGACATTTGCCATTATGAGAATTGCCATTATGACAAAAGTGCATGCGATAAAAATTGCCATTATGACATTTGCCATTATGAGAATTGCCATTATGACAAAAGTGCATGCGATAAAAATTGCCATTATGACAAAAGTGCATGCGATAAAAATTGCCATTATGACATTTGCCATTATGAGAATTGCCATTATGACAAAAGTGCATGCGATAAAAATTGCCATTATGACAAAAGTGCATGCGATAAAAATTGCCATTATGACAAAAGTGCATGCGATAAAAATTGCCATTATGACATTTGCCATTATGAGAATTGCCATTATGACAAAAGTGCATGCGATAAAAATTGCCATTATGACAAAAGTGCATGCGATAAAAATTGCCATTATGACATTTGCCATTATGAGAATTGCCATTATGACAAAAGTGCATGCGATAAAAATTGCCATTATGACATTTGCCATTATGAGAATTGCCATTATGACAAAAGTGCATGCGATAAAAATTGCCATTATGACAAAAGTGCATGCGATAAAAATTGCCATTATGACATTTGCCATTATGAGAATTGCCATTATGACAAAAGTGCATGCGATAAAAATTGCCATTATGACAAAAGTGCATGCGATAAAAATTGCCATTATGACATTTGCCATTATGAGAATTGCCATTATGACAAAAGTGCATGCGATAAAAATTGCCATTATGACATTTGCCATTATGAGAATTGCCATTATGACAAAAGTGCATGCGATAAAAATTGCCATTATGACAAAAGTGCATGCGATAAAAATTGCCATTATGACATTTGCCATTATGAGAATTGCCATTATGACAAAAGTGCATGCGATAAAAATTGCCATTATGACAAAAGTGCATGCGATAAAAATTGCCATTATGACAAAAGTGCATGCGATAAAAATTGCCATTATGACATTTGCCATTATGAGAATTGCCATTATGACAAAAGTGCATGCGATAAAAATTGCCATTATGACAAAAGTGCATGCGATAAAAATTGCCATTATGACATTTGCCATTATGAGAATTGCCATTATGACAAAAGTGCATGCGATAAAAATTGCCATTATGACATTTGCCATTATGAGAATTGCCATTATGACAAAAGTGCATGCGATAAAAATTGCCATTATGACAAAAGTGCATGCGATAAAAATTGCCATTATGACATTTGCCATTATGAGAATTGCCATTATGACAAAAGTGCATGCGATAAAAATTGCCATTATGACAAAAGTGCATGCGATAAAAATTGCCATTATGACATTTGCCATTATGAAAATTGCCATTATGACTTTTACCCTAAACCCTAAACCCTAAGCCCTCACCCAACCCTAATTTGTCTTTTTTTCCCCCTTTATAAATGACTAAATATTTTTTTATTTATCTTCCATTTTTTAATAAATCTAATAGTTAGCTTTTCAAATGTGAACATAAATTTTATATTTCTAGATTTGAAAATTCATGGTTTTATCCACATAAATGATGTAAATATTGAATTGCCAAGCATTTACTGTTTCACTAGAATATTAAAGTGTAATTTTTATATTTTTAGAATTATATACAAGAATTATGATATATTCTGAAGATTTATATTTTATAATGATTTTAGACGTGGGTTAAATATAATCGATTTTGAAATTTTTTTTTTGAAATTTTATTTAGATGGATTTTGTCTGAAGGTTCAAATTTTACAATGATTATAGACATGGGTTAAATAAATTAATTTGGACTTTTTTTTTATAAAATTTTTTTTTAGCAAGATTCAATCGAAGGTTCAATTATAATAATTATAGACAAGGAAATAAATTAAATATACACTGTAAATTGAATAAGCATTGGATATTATTTATATATCAACATTTGCTGTTTTGTTTTTATGTTTTACGTTTTTCGTTGGATATAATTATTTGCTTACAATAATTCAATTTTGTGTCTTAATGTATTAATAATCTTTAGCTTCTTTAAGATGTTTTATCGTATATGTTAAATATCCTGTTTTGCTTTATTTTACATATAATAAACTTGATTTATGCATTTTGAATTTTACATAAGAATGTATATAAAGGTTTAATATTGTTACTTTATATGAAATTATATTTTATTATTTATATCACTGCTATTACTAGAATTCTTTTATTTATATATTTTTTGTAAAAATTTCGCGATTCTAATAACAAAATTATATATTTACTAGAATTGATAACTAGAAATATATGAATCCTTTTATTTTTTAGTTTTTATAAACCTGTGTTATGTTCTCAACAGTTTTCTTTTGGCCTTTATCTAAACAAAGCTGATCTAAAATGGTCATTGATCAAATTTACCCCTTTTCTAGATAAGAAAATAAAATAATACGATTTTTACCATGATATTTCCGTCTATTTCTCCGAATTTTTGTCATAAAACTGATATTTTATCCATTGAGTTAATAATTATGCGTTTTTTTCTGAAAATGGGGCATATTTTTGAAAAAAAAACAAAGCTCTGTATATCCTTTATCAGATTTTCTATTTTAGTTTATCTTTTTAATCATCGCTATGATAACATTGAAATCTCAAAGTTAATGTCTTTATATTCTTATGCAATTAAGATCATAAAAATATAACTAAATTGTAATAATGCCATTATTTATAGGAGATTTATATGTTTTTATCCTTTTCAATGATAATTATACCACCATTTTTATGGTTTTTTGATATCTTTTTACTTTTTACGATCGCTTAATCCACATATTTATTAATAATTTACTTTTTTATTGTAAAGGTAAAATTAATTTTTATTACTTTTATAATTATTATCTTTAAATTCTGAACAATGCTTTTTTCTTTCTATTATAAACAAAAAATATATTCATTCTATTTTATTTTATTTTGTTATCATTGGATATTTTATCTTTAGATTAAGATATTCGAACATAACGTGATGTTAGAAAAACACTCTTAAATTTAATTATATGCATGCATATTGTTTTTCTATTCTAATTTATAACTTTCTAGATATAAAATATAGTTATCAAAACATTCAAATTTTCTTTTAAATTGGATTACGAGAAAGAATAACAAAAAAGAAAAATATTTAATATATAATGATACAATAAATTGTGATTTATTTTATTATATTTTTTAACCATTTTTTTACAAACTATTATACTTTTTTTTAAAACTTATTTATCCTTAATATTCTTCTGATTTTATTTAAATTTTCATTTAAAATCTATCAATTATTAAATCACCATAAAATTCTTAATATTGACATTTATAATAGTAATATACATATATATGTCTATTATATACATTAAACTAGATTTTCTGATTCTAAAGATCTTTCATTGATTTTTCTTTATAATATTTAAAACCGAAATTTTTTTTTATGCTAAGATTATTTGTTAATAAACAATAATATCTAAATTTTTGAGATTTAATTATATGTATATTTATTTCCCATTTATTTCTTTGTTTAAGATTCTCTTGTTAATAAATTATTATTTTTTTAAGTTTTTTATTTTATTTGTCATATATATAGAAATATACTGGTGAAATCGAAATGGTTTTCGTGTTCAGTAATTTAAAATAATCTAATAATAGATTCATCTTTTAAAAAACTGAAATTTTCAATGGAAATATAAATATATTGAAAATACAAACGATATATTTTTCTATTTAGACACCAGATATTAGAGTTTTATGTAAATATTTAAAGTTTAATGCACTTATATAATAATATTGATATATAAATTACGTCTCTGATAGAAAACTATAGTTATTGTTTTATTTTATTCCGCATAAATTGTAATTTTTATTGATTATTTGTGGCTTAATTATCTTATACCAATCTTTTGGTTTTTTTCTTTATATAGGCGGTTTTCTACTTTTCTAGTTGTATAGAATAAATCCTTTATGTTAAAATAAACAGCTTTTAAATGAATATTTCATGTTAATAGTCTTTTTTATTATAAATATTTCATGCGGCATGTTATATTATCGATTTTCTATGCTATTTTAAATATAATATGTCTGCAGCGAGATGAGAAAAAACAAGTTTTATGTATTTTTTTGTGCCAAAAAGACATATCAATCTCATTTTAAACATAATTTTATTACTTTTAGCTGAATTATGTCGCTGATCAGCCGAATAAGTGGTGATAAATATGTCCACTAGCACAGAAAGAAATAATACAATGATAATTTATGACATTATAAATAAATTATCTAAAGTTGAAATATATAAAAATCATCTTTTTGTGGATATATAGCCATAACCAACTTGGTTATATTTATGATTTTTTTGCCTTATAATGAATATTTATATACTCTACTAGACACAGTGAATATTTGTACATATGTTTTGTTATTCAGAAAAGGTGAATTTATTAATTTTTCGGTCAATTCCAAGTTTTATGTGTTGCCATATTTTTTTCTGTCTTAAAAAAAACCTAGAACCAAGTCCTGTTTGGCGAAAAAAACAATTTTTACGAGCTGATCATACTTTTATAAGCCAAGGTACACATTCTGACTTTCTCATATTTCTCATTATCTGCGATTTTTTTTAATAATTAATGACATCGCAAAAAAAAGGGATTTTTTTTCTTGTAATAAATAAAAGTTTTCATATTTAAATTATCTTTTTAAAACGTAAAATACTTAGAAAATCATATATTTTAATTTTTTCTTGTTTCTGAAACTTTTATGTGTGGATTAAGTCGACTATTTTTTTTCTTTATTTTAGTGGTTTTTTTATGTGATAATAACTATCATATACACCAAATCGAAAAAATATGTTTTGAATTATAAATCGATATAGATTATGCTTGATGTATTTTGATATGGGATTTTAGTAGAAAGTTTAAGGATCCTATTATTTTTTTATCTTTTAATGATCAATTACATAAAATATTGAATATATTTTTATATCTTATTAAAATATTCAATTATAAAAAAAGATTTTGATATCATTTAATTGATTTTGATGTTCATTTATAATATATTTTAGGTATGTTTCTTATGTACGAAAATAAAGGTGGATAATGCTAAAATAGGTAATTTTTATGTGTTAAATGTCAAAAAAGCTGTTTTATTTATTAAGTAGATGAATAAAAATGTTTTTTTTTCTTTTTTTTTTTAATTTTATGTAATTTTTTTTTATATTTCTAATCATCTAAAATACTAACTTTTTCGATTTTTTTTAATACTAAGATAAAATTAATACTGAATAATGGAATTTATGTAACCTATACACACTCTTAGAAAATATATTTCTGTAAACTAGACATGATTTTGAGTTTTAATCTGCTTGCTAAAGTAAAACAAACAACAGATTTAATGATTAAAAATTTGAAGAAATAGATTTTTATTGAACTATTTAGGTGATTTATTTGCTATTATATACATATAATCGCCTAAATAACCATAAAGAGGTGCTAATTCTGTTAGATAGCTGAATAAAAACCCCTTTTTTGGTATTATTCTACCGCAAATTAACACGTCTAATATTGAATATAACCATAATCATACATTTATAATGCTTATTGGCAGTAAAAATACATAAATTGTTAAATAGTTCAGCTAGGATGAAGAAAAAATATCTATTTAGAATACAGTATTTGTTGAATACTATTTCTTTAGAATATAATAAAAATAAAAATAAGCATTTTTCTGATAATATCTAGGTATATATAGTTTTATTTTCTGTTTTTTTCTTATATCATTTATTATAATGCATTTACCATATAATAAAAAAGTAGTTAGCCTTTTTTTTAAATTTTTCATGTTTAAAAAGTTTATATACATACAGAAATAATATACATATTGCTCTGATATAAAGTGAAAAATGCATAAATACTTGATTTTATTGTAAAAAGTGTATTTTATGGCAAAATATTCGACAATTTATATATGATAATCCTTGTTTTATGTTTCTATAAAAATAATAGATTTATATTTTTTAAATTACGATGCAATGAACACAACAATAGAGTCGCCCTTCTAGGGTAGGGGCGACTCTATTATTATATTTATCACTCGTTTATGATATTATTTCTTACCATGTTTTCAATGATCAGTTAATCCTCATCTAAAATCTTTCAGTTTTAGTGAATAAAATGAAAAACCATTGATGTCTTTTACAAATTAAATAGCCTTTTATCACTTTTTTGTAATGAAAAAAAAACATCAAAATCTGTGCTAGATTACAAAATAAAACATAAATAAGAGATATAATTGCAAGATATAATCACTCTTATATTTTAAGGCTGCTTCAACAGCCAAATATTTTAAAATTATATCCACAAATGTAATAAATACATTTTTCGTAATTTCTTGGTAACATAAAACCTGGATTTTATATAACTTGCATTATTTAAATTGTTGTATTTTGGATATTTTATATATATATGTTAAATAGAAGCAATTGTCTACAAAAGTTAACACAAATAAGTTCTGATGCTTTTTTCTATAGTAAAAGTTTCTATTTATTTGTGATTTTAAATCTATTCGATTGACATAAAAAATCACATATCCGTGTTTGTAAAAAACGATAAAAAATACTATTAGTGGTACGAAACAATATAAAAAAGGTTTTTTATGCAATTCTTCTGGTATAATTTGAAGTTTTTCGTTTTTAAAATCCATAAGCTGTAACAATAAAAACTTATCTTCTGTATCGTAGTGTGAGTTTTATCTTAAAAATACAATGTTTTTTTTTCCCTTTTCTTGATAGCTGTTTTATTTGTTTATAAAATTACATAATAAGCCTTATGTGAATAAAAAAAGGTTTTTTAGATTTTTATAGATAATTGATTTCAAATTATATGTTTAACTATTTAAAGATTAATATTTAATTGCATAATAATTTTTTTTCTTATAAATAGGTTTGAATATTACTCGTTAGATTTTTATATCTTTAACTATTTAAAAACGATTATTTTTGTTTGACTATATATACTTTTATAGGTTCTTCTCTGATATTTTTTATAACTGAGTTTATTCATATGCGTTATAGTTTTTTTGCGTCATTTAATTAACATCAAAAAACATTTATTTCCAGAGAAACCTCTTCTATATGAACTATTTTATTATTTTATACTTTATTATATTTGATTTGAATAGCGTAATATAATGTTTTTATATATATTCTCTAATCGATATAACTATTACATTATGATAAATTTTGTATACTTTTTCTGTTTTTATATAAATAAAATCAAAAATCGTATGTTATTTTAGATTTTATTTTTATTTGTTGTACTAAATAATATATTTGTTGTTTTTTTTACAATTCGATAAAAACTAGAAAATTTATTATTATATTTTAAACCAATTTTATTGCTATTTGGTCCTCCTTTTTTATAAATGACTAAATATTTTTTTATTTATCTTCCATTTTTTAATAAATCTAATAGTTAGCTTTTCAAATGTGAACATAAATTTTATATTTCTAGATTTGAAAATTCATGGTTTTATCCACATAAATGATGTAAATATTGAATTGCCAAGCATTTACTGTTTCACTAGAATATTAAAGTGTAATTTTTATATTTTTAGAATTATATACAAGAATTATGATATATTCTGAAGATTTATATTTTATAATGATTTTAGACGTGGGTTAAATATAATCGATTTTGAAATTTTTTTTTTGAAATTTTATTTAGATGGATTTTGTCTGAAGGTTCAAATTTTACAATGATTATAGACATGGGTTAAATAAATTAATTTGGACTTTTTTTTTATAAAATTTTTTTTTAGCAAGATTCAATCGAAGGTTCAATTATAATAATTATAGACAAGGAAATAAATTAAATATACACTGTAAATTGAATAAGCATTGGATATTATTTATATATCAACATTTGCTGTTTTGTTTTTATGTTTTACGTTTTTCGTTGGATATAATTATTTGCTTACAATAATTCAATTTTGTGTCTTAATGTATTAATAATCTTTAGCTTCTTTAAGATGTTTTATCGTATATGTTAAATATCCTGTTTTGCTTTATTTTACATATAATAAACTTGATTTATGCATTTTGAATTTTACATAAGAATGTATATAAAGGTTTAATATTGTTACTTTATATGAAATTATATTTTATTATTTATATCACTGCTATTACTAGAATTCTTTTATTTATATATTTTTTGTAAAAATTTCGCGATTCTAATAACAAAATTATATATTTACTAGAATTGATAACTAGAAATATATGAATCCTTTTATTTTTTAGTTTTTATAAACCTGTGTTATGTTCTCAACAGTTTTCTTTTGGCCTTTATCTAAACAAAGCTGATCTAAAATGGTCATTGATCAAATTTACCCCTTTTCTAGATAAGAAAATAAAATAATACGATTTTTACCATGATATTTCCGTCTATTTCTCCGAATTTTTGTCATAAAACTGATATTTTATCCATTGAGTTAATAATTATGCGTTTTTTTCTGAAAATGGGGCATATTTTTGAAAAAAAAACAAAGCTCTGTATATCCTTTATCAGATTTTCTATTTTAGTTTATCTTTTTAATCATCGCTATGATAACATTGAAATCTCAAAGTTAATGTCTTTATATTCTTATGCAATTAAGATCATAAAAATATAACTAAATTGTAATAATGCCATTATTTATAGGAGATTTATATGTTTTTATCCTTTTCAATGATAATTATACCACCATTTTTATGGTTTTTTGATATCTTTTTACTTTTTACGATCGCTTAATCCACATATTTATTAATAATTTACTTTTTTATTGTAAAGGTAAAATTAATTTTTATTACTTTTATAATTATTATCTTTAAATTCTGAACAATGCTTTTTTCTTTCTATTATAAACAAAAAATATATTCATTCTATTTTATTTTATTTTGTTATCATTGGATATTTTATCTTTAGATTAAGATATTCGAACATAACGTGATGTTAGAAAAACACTCTTAAATTTAATTATATGCATGCATATTGTTTTTCTATTCTAATTTATAACTTTCTAGATATAAAATATAGTTATCAAAACATTCAAATTTTCTTTTAAATTGGATTACGAGAAAGAATAACAAAAAAGAAAAATATTTAATATATAATGATACAATAAATTGTGATTTATTTTATTATATTTTTTAACCATTTTTTTACAAACTATTATACTTTTTTTTAAAACTTATTTATCCTTAATATTCTTCTGATTTTATTTAAATTTTCATTTAAAATCTATCAATTATTAAATCACCATAAAATTCTTAATATTGACATTTATAATAGTAATATACATATATATGTCTATTATATACATTAAACTAGATTTTCTGATTCTAAAGATCTTTCATTGATTTTTCTTTATAATATTTAAAACCGAAATTTTTTTTTATGCTAAGATTATTTGTTAATAAACAATAATATCTAAATTTTTGAGATTTAATTATATGTATATTTATTTCCCATTTATTTCTTTGTTTAAGATTCTCTTGTTAATAAATTATTATTTTTTTAAGTTTTTTATTTTATTTGTCATATATATAGAAATATACTGGTGAAATCGAAATGGTTTTCGTGTTCAGTAATTTAAAATAATCTAATAATAGATTCATCTTTTAAAAAACTGAAATTTTCAATGGAAATATAAATATATTGAAAATACAAACGATATATTTTTCTATTTAGACACCAGATATTAGAGTTTTATGTAAATATTTAAAGTTTAATGCACTTATATAATAATATTGATATATAAATTACGTCTCTGATAGAAAACTATAGTTATTGTTTTATTTTATTCCGCATAAATTGTAATTTTTATTGATTATTTGTGGCTTAATTATCTTATACCAATCTTTTGGTTTTTTTCTTTATATAGGCGGTTTTCTACTTTTCTAGTTGTATAGAATAAATCCTTTATGTTAAAATAAACAGCTTTTAAATGAATATTTCATGTTAATAGTCTTTTTTATTATAAATATTTCATGCGGCATGTTATATTATCGATTTTCTATGCTATTTTAAATATAATATGTCTGCAGCGAGATGAGAAAAAACAAGTTTTATGTATTTTTTTGTGCCAAAAAGACATATCAATCTCATTTTAAACATAATTTTATTACTTTTAGCTGAATTATGTCGCTGATCAGCCGAATAAGTGGTGATAAATATGTCCACTAGCACAGAAAGAAATAATACAATGATAATTTATGACATTATAAATAAATTATCTAAAGTTGAAATATATAAAAATCATCTTTTTGTGGATATATAGCCATAACCAACTTGGTTATATTTATGATTTTTTTGCCTTATAATGAATATTTATATACTCTACTAGACACAGTGAATATTTGTACATATGTTTTGTTATTCAGAAAAGGTGAATTTATTAATTTTTCGGTCAATTCCAAGTTTTATGTGTTGCCATATTTTTTTCTGTCTTAAAAAAAACCTAGAACCAAGTCCTGTTTGGCGAAAAAAACAATTTTTACGAGCTGATCATACTTTTATAAGCCAAGGTACACATTCTGACTTTCTCATATTTCTCATTATCTGCGATTTTTTTTAATAATTAATGACATCGCAAAAAAAAGGGATTTTTTTTCTTGTAATAAATAAAAGTTTTCATATTTAAATTATCTTTTTAAAACGTAAAATACTTAGAAAATCATATATTTTAATTTTTTCTTGTTTCTGAAACTTTTATGTGTGGATTAAGTCGACTATTTTTTTTCTTTATTTTAGTGGTTTTTTTATGTGATAATAACTATCATATACACCAAATCGAAAAAATATGTTTTGAATTATAAATCGATATAGATTATGCTTGATGTATTTTGATATGGGATTTTAGTAGAAAGTTTAAGGATCCTATTATTTTTTTATCTTTTAATGATCAATTACATAAAATATTGAATATATTTTTATATCTTATTAAAATATTCAATTATAAAAAAAGATTTTGATATCATTTAATTGATTTTGATGTTCATTTATAATATATTTTAGGTATGTTTCTTATGTACGAAAATAAAGGTGGATAATGCTAAAATAGGTAATTTTTATGTGTTAAATGTCAAAAAAGCTGTTTTATTTATTAAGTAGATGAATAAAAATGTTTTTTTTTCTTTTTTTTTTTAATTTTATGTAATTTTTTTTTATATTTCTAATCATCTAAAATACTAACTTTTTCGATTTTTTTTAATACTAAGATAAAATTAATACTGAATAATGGAATTTATGTAACCTATACACACTCTTAGAAAATATATTTCTGTAAACTAGACATGATTTTGAGTTTTAATCTGCTTGCTAAAGTAAAACAAACAACAGATTTAATGATTAAAAATTTGAAGAAATAGATTTTTATTGAACTATTTAGGTGATTTATTTGCTATTATATACATATAATCGCCTAAATAACCATAAAGAGGTGCTAATTCTGTTAGATAGCTGAATAAAAACCCCTTTTTTGGTATTATTCTACCGCAAATTAACACGTCTAATATTGAATATAACCATAATCATACATTTATAATGCTTATTGGCAGTAAAAATACATAAATTGTTAAATAGTTCAGCTAGGATGAAGAAAAAATATCTATTTAGAATACAGTATTTGTTGAATACTATTTCTTTAGAATATAATAAAAATAAAAATAAGCATTTTTCTGATAATATCTAGGTATATATAGTTTTATTTTCTGTTTTTTTCTTATATCATTTATTATAATGCATTTACCATATAATAAAAAAGTAGTTAGCCTTTTTTTTAAATTTTTCATGTTTAAAAAGTTTATATACATACAGAAATAATATACATATTGCTCTGATATAAAGTGAAAAATGCATAAATACTTGATTTTATTGTAAAAAGTGTATTTTATGGCAAAATATTCGACAATTTATATATGATAATCCTTGTTTTATGTTTCTATAAAAATAATAGATTTATATTTTTTAAATTACGATGCAATGAACACAACAATAGAGTCGCCCTTCTAGGGTAGGGGCGACTCTATTATTATATTTATCACTCGTTTATGATATTATTTCTTACCATGTTTTCAATGATCAGTTAATCCTCATCTAAAATCTTTCAGTTTTAGTGAATAAAATGAAAAACCATTGATGTCTTTTACAAATTAAATAGCCTTTTATCACTTTTTTGTAATGAAAAAAAAACATCAAAATCTGTGCTAGATTACAAAATAAAACATAAATAAGAGATATAATTGCAAGATATAATCACTCTTATATTTTAAGGCTGCTTCAACAGCCAAATATTTTAAAATTATATCCACAAATGTAATAAATACATTTTTCGTAATTTCTTGGTAACATAAAACCTGGATTTTATATAACTTGCATTATTTAAATTGTTGTATTTTGGATATTTTATATATATATGTTAAATAGAAGCAATTGTCTACAAAAGTTAACACAAATAAGTTCTGATGCTTTTTTCTATAGTAAAAGTTTCTATTTATTTGTGATTTTAAATCTATTCGATTGACATAAAAAATCACATATCCGTGTTTGTAAAAAACGATAAAAAATACTATTAGTGGTACGAAACAATATAAAAAAGGTTTTTTATGCAATTCTTCTGGTATAATTTGAAGTTTTTCGTTTTTAAAATCCATAAGCTGTAACAATAAAAACTTATCTTCTGTATCGTAGTGTGAGTTTTATCTTAAAAATACAATGTTTTTTTTTCCCTTTTCTTGATAGCTGTTTTATTTGTTTATAAAATTACATAATAAGCCTTATGTGAATAAAAAAAGGTTTTTTAGATTTTTATAGATAATTGATTTCAAATTATATGTTTAACTATTTAAAGATTAATATTTAATTGCATAATAATTTTTTTTCTTATAAATAGGTTTGAATATTACTCGTTAGATTTTTATATCTTTAACTATTTAAAAACGATTATTTTTGTTTGACTATATATACTTTTATAGGTTCTTCTCTGATATTTTTTATAACTGAGTTTATTCATATGCGTTATAGTTTTTTTGCGTCATTTAATTAACATCAAAAAACATTTATTTCCAGAGAAACCTCTTCTATATGAACTATTTTATTATTTTATACTTTATTATATTTGATTTGAATAGCGTAATATAATGTTTTTATATATATTCTCTAATCGATATAACTATTACATTATGATAAATTTTGTATACTTTTTCTGTTTTTATATAAATAAAATCAAAAATCGTATGTTATTTTAGATTTTATTTTTATTTGTTGTACTAAATAATATATTTGTTGTTTTTTTTACAATTCGATAAAAACTAGAAAATTTATTATTATATTTTAAACCAATTTTATTGCTATTTGGTCCTCCTTTTTTATAAATGACTAAATATTTTTTTATTTATCTTCCATTTTTTAATAAATCTAATAGTTAGCTTTTCAAATGTGAACATAAATTTTATATTTCTAGATTTGAAAATTCATGGTTTTATCCACATAAATGATGTAAATATTGAATTGCCAAGCATTTACTGTTTCACTAGAATATTAAAGTGTAATTTTTATATTTTTAGAATTATATACAAGAATTATGATATATTCTGAAGATTTATATTTTATAATGATTTTAGACGTGGGTTAAATATAATCGATTTTGAAATTTTTTTTTTGAAATTTTATTTAGATGGATTTTGTCTGAAGGTTCAAATTTTACAATGATTATAGACATGGGTTAAATAAATTAATTTGGACTTTTTTTTTATAAAATTTTTTTTTAGCAAGATTCAATCGAAGGTTCAATTATAATAATTATAGACAAGGAAATAAATTAAATATACACTGTAAATTGAATAAGCATTGGATATTATTTATATATCAACATTTGCTGTTTTGTTTTTATGTTTTACGTTTTTCGTTGGATATAATTATTTGCTTACAATAATTCAATTTTGTGTCTTAATGTATTAATAATCTTTAGCTTCTTTAAGATGTTTTATCGTATATGTTAAATATCCTGTTTTGCTTTATTTTACATATAATAAACTTGATTTATGCATTTTGAATTTTACATAAGAATGTATATAAAGGTTTAATATTGTTACTTTATATGAAATTATATTTT
>NW_028232930.1:0-78889 GCF_057557595.1 Rhyacophila brunnea
CAAATCAAATATAATGTAGTATAAAATAATAAAATTGTTCATATATAAGAGGTTTCTCTGGAAATAAATGTTTTTTGATGTTAATTAAAGAGTACAAAAAAACCATTATGCATATGAATAAACTCAGTTTTTTAAAATATCAGAGAAGAATCTATAAAAGTATATATAGTAAAACAAAAATAATCGTTTTTAAATAGTTAAACATATAGAAATCTAACGAGTAATATTCAAACCTATTTATAAGAAAAAAATAGAAGTAAAAATATTATTATGCAATTAAATATTTATCTTTAAATAGTTAAATATATAATTCGAAATCAATTATCTATAAAAACAAAAAAAACCCTTTTTTTATTCACATAAGGCTTATTATGTAATTTTATAAACAAATAAAACAGCTATCAAGAACAGGGAAAAAAAATATTGTATTTTTAAGATTTAACTCACAATATGATACAGAAGATAATTTTTTTATTGTTACAGCTTATGGATTTTAAAAACGAAAAACTTGAAATTATAGCAGAAGGAATTGCATAAAAAACCTTTTTATATTGTTTCATACAAATAATAGTATTTTATCCGTTTTTTTAAAACACAGATATGTGATTTTTTATGTCAATCGAATCGATTTACCATCACAAATAAATGTAAACTTTTACTATAGAAAAAAGCATCAGAACTTATTTGTGTTAACTTTTGTAGATAATTCATTCTATTTAACATATATATATTAAATATATTAAATATCTAAAATACAACAATTTAAATAATGCAAATTATATAAAATCCAGGTTTTATGTTGCCAAGAAAAGACGAAAAATGTATTTATTACGTTTTTGGATTAAATTTTTAAATATTTGCTGTTGAAGCAATCTTAAAATAGAAGAGTGATTATATCACTTATTTATGTTTTATTTTGTAATCTAGCACATATTTTGATGTTTTTTATATTACAAAAAAGCGATAAAAGGCTATTTATTTTGTAAAAGACACCAATGGCCTTTCATTTTATTCACTAAAACTGAAAGATTTTAGATGAGGATTAACTGATCATTGAAAAAATGATAAGAAATAATATCATAAACGAGTGATAAATATAATAATAGAGTCGCCCCTACCCTAGAAGGGCGACTCTATTGTTGTGTTCATTGCATCGTAATTTAAAAAATATAAATCTAATATTTTTATTAAACATAAAACATAGATTATCATATATAAATTGTTTAATATTTTGCTATAAAATACACTTTTTACAATAAAATCAAGTTTGCATTTATTTTGCACTTTATATCAGAGCAACATGTATATTATTTCTGTATGTATATTTACTTTTTAAACATGACAAATCTAAAAAAAAAGACTAACTACTTTTTTTTATATGGTAAATGCATTATAAATAAATGTTATAAAGGGGAAAAAACAGAAAATAAAACCATTAATAACTAGCTAACATTAGAAAAATGCTAATTTATAACATTATATTCTAAAGAAATAGTATTTAACAAACACTGTAATCTAAAATAGACATTTTTTCATTATCCTAGCTGAACTATTTTACAATTTATGTATTGTTATAACAGCAATTCGATATATATGTAATATTATAGTTATATTCAACATCAGACTTGTTAATTTGCACTAGTTCAATACCAAAAAAATTGTTTTTCTTTTAGCTATCTAACAGAATTAGCACCTCTTTATAGTTATTAAGGCGACTCTATGTATGAAATAGCATAAGACGCACCCAACTAGTTTATAAATCTATCTTTTTCTTAGATTTATAAAGATAAAAATGGTCTTTTTTTAACATTAGCTGTCAGATTTAAGCTCAAAATCATGTCTATTTTACCGAAATGTGTTATAGATGATTGTGAATAATACACAAAATACATTATATTGGGTTTTAATTACATCTCTGTGTTATAAGAAATCGAAAAAGTTAGTATTTTAGATGATTAGAAATATAAAAAAATTACATAAAATTTTAAAAAAAAGAAGCAAAAAAACATTAATATTTATATTATTAATAAATTTATAGGCTTTCTATAACATTCAACACATAAAAATTACCTTTTTTAGCATTATCTACCATTTATTTTCGTACATAAGAAACATACCTAAAATATACAATAAATGAACATCAAAGTCAATAAAATAAAAAAATTATATTAGATCATGAATTACTGTTATTATAAGATACAAATTTTTGTTAAACGGGATATTTAATTAATTTTGCAAAAAAGAAAAAAATAGTAGGACCCTTAAACTTTTTACTGAATTCTCGAATAAAAATACAATAAATTTAATATGTATGTCATCGTTTGTGAAACCAATTTTTATATTTTTTTTATTGTAGGAAAGATAATTATACATAGAAAAGCCACTAAAATCAAGAAAAAAATAGTAGCTTAAATCCACACATAAAAGTTTCAGAAACAAGAAAAAGACAACATATATGCTTTTCTCAGTATTTAGCAAGTAAAAAAGATTGTTCCCATATAAAATAGAATTCTAACATAAGAAAAAAAATCCCCCTTTTTTTGCGATGTTCATAAAATTATAACGTTAATCTAAATAATATGTCATATGAATTGAAAAAAAACACTTCTTTATGTTTTTATATAATTGAAGTATTAAAAATATATTTTTTCAACAAACTTGGCTTGGTTTTAGTTTTTTTTCGAAACAGAAATAGATATGGCAACACATAATACTTGAAATTGACCAAAAATCAATAAATTCACCTTTTCTAAAGTACAATAGATAACAAAACATACGTACAGATATTCGCCATGGCAAAGAGAGTATACAAAAATATGTTATAATGCAAATAAAAACTCAATATAACTAATTCCGTGGCTAGATATATCCCAAAAAGAATGAATTTTCTTTCAATAAACTTTTAATAACGTATTTATCATGACAATATTATCATTGTCATGTTTTTTCTATGCTTGTGGACATATTCAACTGAACTTATTCGGCTTTTCAGGTGACTCAATCCAGCTAAAAGTATAAATAAAGTAAAAAAGACAAAGACGACCCTTCTTTGCACGAAAGATATCCGAAATACGTTTTTCCGTTCCATCGCAGACATCTTTTATTTCAATAGAGTATAAAAAATTAATTATATGACATAACATGTGAAATATTTATAAAAAAATCGACTATTATCATAAATTTATCGCGGAATAAGCTGTTTATTTTAACATACAAGATTTATACATAACCAGAAAGAAGAAAAATTATATATATAAATGATAATAAAACAAAAAAAGCCAGTTAAATTGTGAGAATGAAAGAATAAAAATCAATAAAATTACAGATTACGCTATTTAAAATAGAAAAAAACGACATAATTTTATAAAAAAAGAACTAATACCATTAGAAATCATACTATAGCAGTGCATAGAACTCAAAGTATTTATAATAACCAAATAAAAGGTTTAGACAATAGAAGATGATATCTTTCGTTTTTTTAAACATTTATCCGTTTTTATACATTTTGTATCTCTTTTAATAAACTTGTCAATTTTTTGTTATAAATGTATAAACATATAAACTTTATCTATTTTACCAGCATTTTTCTATATGTGCAAAAGAGAAAAAAATTCTTAAAAAAATAATAATTTCTTAACAAAAGAATCTTAAACAAAGATTTGCACAATGTAACTCTCAAATATAATTCTATTATCACTTTTTTTTATAAATACTCTAACGAATAAAAATATTTATGCGAAAAAGATTTATGGAGAACAATCAATGAGAAGTTCTTTAAAGTATGGAAAATCCAGTATAATGTATATTATAGACATGTATATATATTATTGATAATTATGTCAATCTAAAGAACTTTTTACAGATTCATTAATTGATAGATTAAAAATCCAAATTAAATAAATCGAATATTATCTACTAAAACATCTATAAACAAAATCTGAAAGTATTTTTATTTAAAAATTGTAAAACCATATTTTATCAATTAAATACAAATATTTTGTCTTATTATCGATTAAAAAGTAACACTTTTTTTGTCATTCTTCGAGTAAACTAATTTGATGAAAATATACAATTATTTGATTTTATATATAGACAGTGTATGAAATTGCATTACAAAAACAATATTCTGGCTTTTATATTTATCTAGAAAAGATTTTATGCATCACTTAATACTCGAATATCATAATATAAAGATTATAAATTCTTTAATAGCAAAAAATATCCAAAAAGGCGCAAAAAATTTACATTTTCAAAGAAATGAACATAAAATGTGCAAAATTTTTCAATACAAATTATAAAAAAGAAATCGATAAGAATTAATTATACTTTTACAGCAAAATAGACAAATGCCAATGGTAAGATATTAATAAAATTATGGATAAGAGCACGTAAAAAGTATATAATCAAGAAAAAAACATTCAAATGATGGAATAGTTACCATTAAAACCAATAAAAAACATAAAAAATAAAGAAATATTACAATGAAATTGTATTTTCATGATCTCAATCGCATAAGAATATAGTATTTTGTATTCAAAGATACCAACTTGTAGATTTACTAATCCATCATATTGATTATATGGGATCTACTCAAAATAAAATATGACGGAGATAAAAAGTGCTTTGCTCATTTTATGAATATATTCCATATTTTAATAAAAATAATGCGATATTTAAAAACTAAAGAAAAAGATAAAACGTAAAAAAATAAAATTTAGTGAATCTAGAGAAAAATAATTGTAAAAACAGAATTACATTTATCCTTGTATCTAGAAAAAGTATAAAAAATGTACGATAATCATTTATGTTCAGTAGTATCCTTCGATATATAAAAGAAACCAGTTGAAGAATATCCACCAGGATTTGAAAAACCAAAAAATATAACGATTCATTTATTTTATTCGTTTAAAGTAGAGATAATATAATTTTGTTAAAAGAATTGCACTTTTTAGAGAAAAATAAATAAATAAAACCTCCTGCATTAGGTGATTTATTAATATCATATAAAGAAACAATATGTAAACTTTATATACAATCTTATTGAAATAAAATCAACAAACCACGATTATTATCTATAAAATAGAGCAAAAAGGTATTTATTATACAGATCTAACATCTTATAGAAGCTAAATATTATTAAAATATAAGATTCAAATTCGAATAAATACTTAGCAAATAAGCATCACAAATTCTTTTATTTCGAATGAAAAACGTATAACATAAAAATAAAACAGCAAATCTTGATTTAACATATCATATAAATAATATTTAGAGTTTTATATTTACAATGGATATTTTATTCAGCCCACGTCTAAAATAATTATAAAATATAAATCTTCGGAGTATACCATAATTCATGAATAAAATTATATAAATATGAAAATTCTACTATATTATTTGCGTTAAACAGTAAATGTATGACAATTCAATAATTTATGTGGATAAAACCATGAATTTTTAAATATAGAAACATAAAAATTATGTTCATATTTGAAAAGCTAACTATTAGATTTTTAGAAAATGGAAGATAATTAAATTAATAAAGCTTCATTTACATAAAAAGAGGATCAAATAGCCATAAATATGTAATAAAATATAATAATGCTCTTTCTTTCATATATCGATTTGTTAAAAAAAACCAATAAATATATTTATTTATATTTACACATATAAGTGAATTCCAAAATAACATTCGATTTTTGATTTTATTTATATAAAAACAGAAACAGATTACAAAATTTATCATAATGTAATAGTTGTATCGATTAGAAATGGTAAAAACAATCTTTTACCAACAATAGATCAAAATAATATTTAATGTACATTTTTAAAACCATTAAACAGTTCATCAGTATATAATGCGTAAAATTATGTAATTGAACATATAAAGAGGTTTCTCTACTTTTAAATATACGATTTTTTGTTTTTTAAAAGACAGATAACAACCTTTTACGCATACTAATATACACAGTCTTTTAAAATAAAAAGATATGATCTATAAAGCATACATAGTTAAACATACAAAAATCCTTTTGAAATGGTTAAAAATAAAAAAAATCTATCGAGTAAAACACAACCTTTTTTATTAAAGAAAGAAAATGGAGTTAGATACTATTATGCAATTAAATATAAATTTTTAAATAGTTATACATGCAAATCGAAATCAATTCTCCTTGACAACGAAAAAAAAACACATTTATTCTGACAAGAGTTAGAAAGCGATTTATAAAGAAATAAAACACGTTCAGCATAAACAGGAAAATAACATTATATTTAAATTGTTTTATTTCAGAACTATATAATAGATAAACTATTTTTTATTGGTCATGGATTTATAAAAAAAAGCTTCGATATTTAGCAAAAAAAAACCCTTTTATATCGTTTTTAATATAAGAACTAGATTATTTATGTTATAATATTTCTTTACAACAAAGATATTTATTTTTTATGTCAATCGAATAGAACTTCACATCACGAATTGATATAAGCTTTTGATGTATAAGATACACACTCGTATTCACTTTTGTAAGCATTTCATTCTATTAACAATAAATATAAAAAAATTCATATATACGACAATATAAACAATAAAATTTTATAAGATCCAGATTTTTAGCAGTCAAGAAAAAAAGAAAACGTTTTAAATGTATTTTCGATAAAATATTATAAAAAATCGAAAATTTAAAGAAGTTTATAATAAGAGTGGTTGAATCTTGCAATTTAATGACTTATTAATGTTATATTGTCTAATCTAGCATAGATTTGGATGTTTTTTTTATGTGAAAATGAGTGATAAAAGGCTATTGAGTTTGTAAAATAATTCAACACCTAATTATTTAATTTAATATACTTATATATATTAGAAGAAAATTAAATATAAAATGAGAAATTTAGTCAGTAATATATATAAATCGACATAAAGGATTGCAAAAAACCGCTATAAACCGCTATAAACGTGTGATAAATATATTAATAGAGTTCGCCCTACCATAAAAAGGCGACTCTATTTTTGTGTTCATTGCATCGAAATTCAATAATAAATCTATTTTTATAAGAGAACCATAAAACAGGGATTATTATATATAAATTATATGCTTTTTTGTTTATAAATACACCTATTAAT
The DNA here is from genome assembly GCF_057557595.1 of Rhyacophila brunnea. Taxonomy (NCBI): domain Eukaryota; kingdom Metazoa; phylum Arthropoda; class Insecta; order Trichoptera; family Rhyacophilidae; genus Rhyacophila; species Rhyacophila brunnea. Next base: position 7,124 of record NW_028232930.1, read on the forward strand.
GGAATGTAATTATGAGTTACTTTATACTGCGTATTATATATAAATGTAAATTGTTTTTGCATTATTATTTATTTTTTAAGCATGAAAAATATAAAAAAATGGCTAGTTACTATTTTATCATATAGATAATACATTATAAAAAAATTAAATATGGCAAAAAACAGAAAATGAATCTACTTAAATATACAGATGTTTAGAAAAATATGTGATTTCAATCATTTAAATTACTCAATGTATTTAACTAACACTGTATTCTAAAATATAGATTTTTCTTTATCCTAGCTGAAATTTTTAACACTTTTTGAATTTTTTTAACGGTATTAAGTGACAAATGTAGTATTTATGATTTATGAGATCTATATTAGGTAAGCTGCGTCAGTTTAGTCCAGTAAAAAATCCTTTTTCTTTTAGATACTTACAGTATAAGCACCCTTTTATAGCTGCTTAGGCGACTATATCTATCAAATAGCATATAAATCTAAGAATAACCGTGCAAAAATCCCATTTTTTTAAATTTTTAATCATCTAATCTGTTGTTTGTTTTACTTTGGCAAGCAGATTAAAACTCAAAATCATGCCTTTTTTACTGAAATATATTATCTAAGAGTGTGTATAATTTACATAAATTCCTATATTCAGTAGAGATTATATCTCAGTGCTATGTGATATCATTCAAGTTAGTATTTTAGATGATTAGAATTACAAAAAAAAATTATATAATTGAAAAAAGAAGAAAAAAAAACATGTATCTTGTTTTACCAGATTTAATAAAAGCTTATTCTAATGTTAGATTCATAAAAATTACTGTGTTTAGCATTATCCACCTTTATTTTCGTACATAAGAAACATACTAAAAAAATCCATTTTAAAGACATCAAAGTCAATTAAATATTATAAAGATCTTTTTTCATATAAAAATTTTTAATAAGATATAAAAATATATTCAATATTTTATGTAATTGATCACTAAAAGAAAAAAAATATAATAGGACCCTTAAACTTTTTATTAAAATCCCAAATCAAAATACAACTAGCATAATATATTATGATATATGTTTCAAAACATATTTTTTCGATTTGGTGTATATGATGGTTATTATCACATAAAAAAACCACTAAAAAAAAGACAAAAAATAGTCGACTAAATCCACACATAAAAGTTTCAGAAACAAGAAAAATATAAAACCTATAGTTTTCTAAGTATTTTACGTTTCAAAAAGATAATTTCCATATGAAAAATTAATTTTATTACAAGAAAAAAAATCACCTTTTTTGCGATGTTCATTAGTTATTAAAAAAAATCGCAGATAATTAGAAAAATAAGATAGTATGAATGTGTATCTTAGCTTATAAAAATATGATCAGCAAGATAAAATGCGTTTTTTTACCAAACAGGCCTTGGCTCTAGGTTTTTTTTAAGACAGAAAAAAATATGGCAACATTTAAAACTTGGAATCAACCAAAAAATCAATAAATTAACCTTTTCTGCCTAACAAAACATATGTACAAAGTTTATCTATGTCTAGTAGAGTATATAAATATCCATTATAAGGCAAAAAAATCTTAAATATAACCAAGTTGGTTATGGCTATATATCCACAAGTAGATGATTTTTATATATTTCAACTTTAGATAATGTATTTATCATGTCATAAATTATCATTGTATTATTTCTTTCTGTGCTAGTGGACATATTTATCACCACTTATTCGGCTGATCAGCGACATAATTCAGCTAAAAGTAATAAAATTATGTTTAAAATGAGATTGATATGTCTTTTTGGCACAACAAAATTACAAAAAACTTGTTTTTCCCATCTCGCTGCAGACATATTATATTTAAAATAGCATAGAAAATCGATAATATAACATCGCGTATAAAATATTTATAATAAACTTGATGATTAACATGAAATTATTTTGAAACAAGCTGTTTTTTTAACATAAAGGATTTATTCTATACAACTAGAAAAGTAGAAAACCGCCTATATAAAGAAAAAAACCAAAAGATTGGTATAAATATGATAATTAAGCCACAAATAATCAATAAAAAAAACAATTTATGCGGAATAAAATAAAACAATAACTATAGTTTTCTATCAGAGACGTAATTTATATATCAATATTATTATATAAGTGCATTAAACTTTAAATATTTACATAAAACTCTAATTCTGTGTCTAAATAGAAAAATATATCATTTGTATTTTCAATATATTTATATTTCCATTGAAAATTTCAGTTTTTTAAAAGATGAATCTATTATTAGATTATTTTAAATTACTGAACACGAAAACCATTTCGATTTCACCAGTATATTTCTATATATATGACAAATAAAATAAAAAACTTAAAAAAATAATAATTTATTAACAAGAGAATCTTAAACAAAGAAATAAATAGCAAATAAAAATACAATTAATTAAATCACAAAAATTTTCATATTATTGTTTAATTAACAAATAATCTTAACATAAAAAAAAATTTAGGTTTTAAATATTATAAAGAAAAATCAATGAGAAGATCTTTAGAATCTGAAAATCTAGTTTAATGTATATAATAGACATATATATCGCTTATTATTATAAATGTCAATATTAAGAATTTTATGGTGATTTAATAATTTATAGATTTTAAATGAAAATTTAAATAAAATCAGAAGAATATTAAGGATAAATAACTTATAAAAAAAAAGTATAATAGTTTGTAAAAAAACTGTTAAAAAATATAATAAAATAAATCACATTGTAGTGTTTATATTATATAAAAAATATTTTTCTTTTTTGTTATTCTATCTCGTAATCTAATTTAAAAGAAAAATCGAATGTTTTGATAACTGTATTTTATATCGAGAAAGTTCAAAATAATAATAGAAAAACAAAATTCTAGCGTATAATTAATTTTAATAGTGTTATTCCAGCATCGCGTAATATTCGAATATCTCAATCTAAAGATAAAATATTCAATATAACAAAAATAAATATAGAATAAATATATTTTTTGTTTATAATAGAAAGAAAAAAGCATTGTTCAGAATTTAAAGATAATAATTATAAAAGTAATAAGAATTAATTTTACTTTTACAATAAAAAAGTAAATTATTAATAAATATGTGGATTAAGCGATCGTAAAAAGTAAAAAAATATCAAAAAACCATAAAAATGGTGGTATAAATATCATTGAAAAGGATAAAAACATAAATATCTGCTATAAATAATGGCATTTTTATAATTTAGTTATATATTTATGATCTTAATTGCATAAGAATATAAAGACATTAACTTTGAGATTTAAATGTTATCATAGCGATGATTAAGAAAGTAAACATAAATAGAAAATATGATAAAGGATATACAGAGCTTTGTTTTTTTTTCAAAAATATGCCCCATTTTCAGAAAAAAAACGCATAATTATTAACTCAATGGATAAAATATCAGTTTTATGACAAAAATTCGGAGAAATAGACGGAAATATCATGGTAAAAATCGTATTATTTTATTTTCTTATCTAGAAAAGGGGTAAATTTGATCAATGACCATTTTAGGTCAGCTTTTTTAGAAATAGGCCAAAAGAAAACTGTTGAGAACATAACAGGTTTATAAAAATTAAAAAATAAAAGGATTCATATATTTCTAGCTATCAATTCTAGTAAATATTTAATTTTTTTCAAGAATCGCGAAATTTTTACAAAAAAATATATAAATAAAAGAATTCTAGTAATAGCAGTGATATAAATAATAAAATATAATTTCATATAAAGTAACAAAATCAAACCTTTATATACATTCTTATGTAAAATTCAAAATGCATAAATCAAGTTTATTATATGTAAAATAAAGCAAAACAGGATATTTAACATATACGATAAAACATCTTATAGAAGCTAAAGATTATTAATACATTAAAATACAACATTGAATTATTGTAAGCAAATAATTATATCCAACGAAAAACGTAAAACATAAAAACAAAACAGCAAATGTTGATATATAAATAATATAAAATAATTATTCAATCTACAGTGTATAATTAATTTATTTCCTTGTCTATAATTATTATAAAATTTGAACCTTCGATTGAATCTTGCTAAAAAAAATTTTATAAAAAAAAAAGTCCAAATTAATTAAAATAAAACCCATGTCTATAATCATTGTAAAATTTGAAACTTCAGACAAAATCCATCTAAATAAAATTTCAAAAAAAATTTCAAAATTGATTTTATTTAACCCACGTCTAAAATCATTATAAAACATATATCTTCGGAATATACCATAATTCTTGAATAAAATTCTATAAATATGAAAATTCTATCATAATATTCACTTGAAACAGTAAATGCTTGGCAATTCAATAATTTGAGTGGATAAAACCATGAATTTTTAAATCTAGAAATGTAAAATTTATGTTCACATTTCTATAGCTAACTATTAGATTTATTAAAAAATGGAAGATAAATAAAAAAATATTTAGTCATTTATAAAAAAAGAGGACCAAATAGCCATAAACTTGTTTTAAAATATAATAATAAATTTTCTAGGTTTTATCGATTTGTACAAAAAACCAATAAATATATTAATTTATATAAACACATATAAATAAATTCTAATATAACATATCATTTTTGATTTCATTTATATAAAAACAGAAAAGGTATACAAAATTTATCATAATGTAATAGGCATATCGATTAGAGAATAAATATAAAAACATTATATTACTGTATTCAAATCAAATATAATGTAGTATAAAATAATAAAATTGTTCATATATAAGAGGTTTCTCTGGAAATAAATGTTTTTTGATGTTAATTAAAGAGTACAAAAAAACCATTATGCATATGAATAAACTCAGTTTTTTAAAATATCAGAGAAGAATCTATAAAAGTATATATAGTAAAACAAAAATAATCGTTTTTAAATAGTTAAACATATAGAAATCTAACGAGTAATATTCAAACCTATTTATAAGAAAAAAATAGAAGTAAAAATATTATTATGCAATTAAATATTTATCTTTAAATAGTTAAATATATAATTCGAAATCAATTATCTATAAAAACAAAAAAAACCCTTTTTTTATTCACATAAGGCTTATTATGTAATTTTATAAACAAATAAAACAGCTATCAAGAACAGGGAAAAAAAATATTGTATTTTTAAGATTTAACTCACAATATGATACAGAAGATAATTTTTTTATTGTTACAGCTTATGGATTTTAAAAACGAAAAACTTGAAATTATAGCAGAAGGAATTGCATAAAAAACCTTTTTATATTGTTTCATACAAATAATAGTATTTTATCCGTTTTTTTAAAACACAGATATGTGATTTTTTATGTCAATCGAATCGATTTACCATCACAAATAAATGTAAACTTTTACTATAGAAAAAAGCATCAGAACTTATTTGTGTTAACTTTTGTAGATAATTCATTCTATTTAACATATATATATTAAATATATTAAATATCTAAAATACAACAATTTAAATAATGCAAATTATATAAAATCCAGGTTTTATGTTGCCAAGAAAAGACGAAAAATGTATTTATTACGTTTTTGGATTAAATTTTTAAATATTTGCTGTTGAAGCAATCTTAAAATAGAAGAGTGATTATATCACTTATTTATGTTTTATTTTGTAATCTAGCACATATTTTGATGTTTTTTATATTACAAAAAAGCGATAAAAGGCTATTTATTTTGTAAAAGACACCAATGGCCTTTCATTTTATTCACTAAAACTGAAAGATTTTAGATGAGGATTAACTGATCATTGAAAAAATGATAAGAAATAATATCATAAACGAGTGATAAATATAATAATAGAGTCGCCCCTACCCTAGAAGGGCGACTCTATTGTTGTGTTCATTGCATCGTAATTTAAAAAATATAAATCTAATATTTTTATTAAACATAAAACATAGATTATCATATATAAATTGTTTAATATTTTGCTATAAAATACACTTTTTACAATAAAATCAAGTTTGCGAGTATTTTGCACTTTATATCAGAGCAACATGTATATTATTTCTGTATGTATATTTACTTTTTAAACATGACAAATCTAAAAAAAAAGACTAACTACTTTTTTTTATATGGTAAATGCATTATAAATAAATGTTATAAAGGGGAAAAAACAGAAAATAAAACCATTAATAACTAGCTAACATTAGAAAAATGCTAATTTATAACATTATATTCTAAAGAAATAGTATTTAACAAACACTGTAATCTAAAATAGACATTTTTTCATTATCCTAGCTGAACTATTTTACAATTTATGTATTGTTATAACAGCAATTCGATATATATGTAATATTATAGTTATATTCAACATCAGACTTGTTAATTTGCACTAGTTCAATACCAAAAAAATTGTTTTTCTTTTAGCTATCTAACAGAATTAGCACCTCTTTATAGTTATTAAGGCGACTCTATGTATGAAATAGCATAAGACGCACCCAACTAGTTTATAAATCTATCTTTTTCTTAGATTTATAAAGATAAAAATGGTCTTTTTTTAACATTAGCTGTCAGATTTAAGCTCAAAATCATGTCTATTTTACCGAAATGTGTTATAGATGATTGTGAATAATACACAAAATACATTATATTGGGTTTTAATTACATCTCTGTGTTATAAGAAATCGAAAAAGTTAGTATTTTAGATGATTAGAAATATAAAAAAATTACATAAAATTTTAAAAAAAAGAAGCAAAAAAACATTAATATTTATATTATTAATAAATTTATAGGCTTTCTATAACATTCAACACATAAAAATTACCTTTTTTAGCATTATCTACCATTTATTTTCGTACATAAGAAACATACCTAAAATATACAATAAATGAACATCAAAGTCAATAAAATAAAAAAATTATATTAGATCATGAATTACTGTTATTATAAGATACAAATTTTTGTTAAACGGGATATTTAATTAATTTTGCAAAAAAGAAAAAAATAGTAGGACCCTTAAACTTTTTACTGAATTCTCGAATAAAAATACAATAAATTTAATATGTATGTCATCGTTTGTGAAACCAATTTTTATATTTTTTTTATTGTAGGAAAGATAATTATACATAGAAAAGCCACTAAAATCAAGAAAAAAATAGTAGCTTAAATCCACACATAAAAGTTTCAGAAACAAGAAAAAGACAACATATATGCTTTTCTCAGTATTTAGCAAGTAAAAAAGATTGTTCCCATATAAAATAGAATTCTAACATAAGAAAAAAAATCCCCCTTTTTTTGCGATGTTCATAAAATTATAACGTTAATCTAAATAATATGTCATATGAATTGAAAAAAAACACTTCTTTATGTTTTTATATAATTGAAGTATTAAAAATATATTTTTTCAACAAACTTGGCTTGGTTTTAGTTTTTTTTCGAAACAGAAATAGATATGGCAACACATAATACTTGAAATTGACCAAAAATCAATAAATTCACCTTTTCTAAAGTACAATAGATAACAAAACATACGTACAGATATTCGCCATGGCAAAGAGAGTATACAAAAATATGTTATAATGCAAATAAAAACTCAATATAACTAATTCCGTGGCTAGATATATCCCAAAAAGAATGAATTTTCTTTCAATAAACTTTTAATAACGTATTTATCATGACAATATTATCATTGTCATGTTTTTTCTATGCTTGTGGACATATTCAACTGAACTTATTCGGCTTTTCAGGTGACTCAATCCAGCTAAAAGTATAAATAAAGTAAAAAAGACAAAGACGACCCTTCTTTGCACGAAAGATATCCGAAATACGTTTTTCCGTTCCATCGCAGACATCTTTTATTTCAATAGAGTATAAAAAATTAATTATATGACATAACATGTGAAATATTTATAAAAAAATCGACTATTATCATAAATTTATCGCGGAATAAGCTGTTTATTTTAACATACAAGATTTATACATAACCAGAAAGAAGAAAAATTATATATATAAATGATAATAAAACAAAAAAAGCCAGTTAAATTGTGAGAATGAAAGAATAAAAATCAATAAAATTACAGATTACGCTATTTAAAATAGAAAAAAACGACATAATTTTATAAAAAAAGAACTAATACCATTAGAAATCATACTATAGCAGTGCATAGAACTCAAAGTATTTATAATAACCAAATAAAAGGTTTAGACAATAGAAGATGATATCTTTCGTTTTTTTAAACATTTATCCGTTTTTATACATTTTGTATCTCTTTTAATAAACTTGTCAATTTTTTGTTATAAATGTATAAACATATAAACTTTATCTATTTTACCAGCATTTTTCTATATGTGCAAAAGAGAAAAAAATTCTTAAAAAAATAATAATTTCTTAACAAAAGAATCTTAAACAAAGATTTGCACAATGTAACTCTCAAATATAATTCTATTATCACTTTTTTTTATAAATACTCTAACGAATAAAAATATTTATGCGAAAAAGATTTATGGAGAACAATCAATGAGAAGTTCTTTAAAGTATGGAAAATCCAGTATAATGTATATTATAGACATGTATATATATTATTGATAATTATGTCAATCTAAAGAACTTTTTACAGATTCATTAATTGATAGATTAAAAATCCAAATTAAATAAATCGAATATTATCTACTAAAACATCTATAAACAAAATCTGAAAGTATTTTTATTTAAAAATTGTAAAACCATATTTTATCAATTAAATACAAATATTTTGTCTTATTATCGATTAAAAAGTAACACTTTTTTTGTCATTCTTCGAGTAAACTAATTTGATGAAAATATACAATTATTTGATTTTATATATAGACAGTGTATGAAATTGCATTACAAAAACAATATTCTGGCTTTTATATTTATCTAGAAAAGATTTTATGCATCACTTAATACTCGAATATCATAATATAAAGATTATAAATTCTTTAATAGCAAAAAATATCCAAAAAGGCGCAAAAAATTTACATTTTCAAAGAAATGAACATAAAATGTGCAAAATTTTTCAATACAAATTATAAAAAAGAAATCGATAAGAATTAATTATACTTTTACAGCAAAATAGACAAATGCCAATGGTAAGATATTAATAAAATTATGGATAAGAGCACGTAAAAAGTATATAATCAAGAAAAAAACATTCAAATGATGGAATAGTTACCATTAAAACCAATAAAAAACATAAAAAATAAAGAAATATTACAATGAAATTGTATTTTCATGATCTCAATCGCATAAGAATATAGTATTTTGTATTCAAAGATACCAACTTGTAGATTTACTAATCCATCATATTGATTATATGGGATCTACTCAAAATAAAATATGACGGAGATAAAAAGTGCTTTGCTCATTTTATGAATATATTCCATATTTTAATAAAAATAATGCGATATTTAAAAACTAAAGAAAAAGATAAAACGTAAAAAAATAAAATTTAGTGAATCTAGAGAAAAATAATTGTAAAAACAGAATTACATTTATCCTTGTATCTAGAAAAAGTATAAAAAATGTACGATAATCATTTATGTTCAGTAGTATCCTTCGATATATAAAAGAAACCAGTTGAAGAATATCCACCAGGATTTGAAAAACCAAAAAATATAACGATTCATTTATTTTATTCGTTTAAAGTAGAGATAATATAATTTTGTTAAAAGAATTGCACTTTTTAGAGAAAAATAAATAAATAAAACCTCCTGCATTAGGTGATTTATTAATATCATATAAAGAAACAATATGTAAACTTTATATACAATCTTATTGAAATAAAATCAACAAACCACGATTATTATCTATAAAATAGAGCAAAAAGGTATTTATTATACAGATCTAACATCTTATAGAAGCTAAATATTATTAAAATATAAGATTCAAATTCGAATAAATACTTAGCAAATAAGCATCACAAATTCTTTTATTTCGAATGAAAAACGTATAACATAAAAATAAAACAGCAAATCTTGATTTAACATATCATATAAATAATATTTAGAGTTTTATATTTACAATGGATATTTTATTCAGCCCACGTCTAAAATAATTATAAAATATAAATCTTCGGAGTATACCATAATTCATGAATAAAATTATATAAATATGAAAATTCTACTATATTATTTGCGTTAAACAGTAAATGTATGACAATTCAATAATTTATGTGGATAAAACCATGAATTTTTAAATATAGAAACATAAAAATTATGTTCATATTTGAAAAGCTAACTATTAGATTTTTAGAAAATGGAAGATAATTAAATTAATAAAGCTTCATTTACATAAAAAGAGGATCAAATAGCCATAAATATGTAATAAAATATAATAATGCTCTTTCTTTCATATATCGATTTGTTAAAAAAAACCAATAAATATATTTATTTATATTTACACATATAAGTGAATTCCAAAATAACATTCGATTTTTGATTTTATTTATATAAAAACAGAAACAGATTACAAAATTTATCATAATGTAATAGTTGTATCGATTAGAAATGGTAAAAACAATCTTTTACCAACAATAGATCAAAATAATATTTAATGTACATTTTTAAAACCATTAAACAGTTCATCAGTATATAATGCGTAAAATTATGTAATTGAACATATAAAGAGGTTTCTCTACTTTTAAATATACGATTTTTTGTTTTTTAAAAGACAGATAACAACCTTTTACGCATACTAATATACACAGTCTTTTAAAATAAAAAGATATGATCTATAAAGCATACATAGTTAAACATACAAAAATCCTTTTGAAATGGTTAAAAATAAAAAAAATCTATCGAGTAAAACACAACCTTTTTTATTAAAGAAAGAAAATGGAGTTAGATACTATTATGCAATTAAATATAAATTTTTAAATAGTTATACATGCAAATCGAAATCAATTCTCCTTGACAACGAAAAAAAAACACATTTATTCTGACAAGAGTTAGAAAGCGATTTATAAAGAAATAAAACACGTTCAGCATAAACAGGAAAATAACATTATATTTAAATTGTTTTATTTCAGAACTATATAATAGATAAACTATTTTTTATTGGTCATGGATTTATAAAAAAAAGCTTCGATATTTAGCAAAAAAAAACCCTTTTATATCGTTTTTAATATAAGAACTAGATTATTTATGTTATAATATTTCTTTACAACAAAGATATTTATTTTTTATGTCAATCGAATAGAACTTCACATCACGAATTGATATAAGCTTTTGATGTATAAGATACACACTCGTATTCACTTTTGTAAGCATTTCATTCTATTAACAATAAATATAAAAAAATTCATATATACGACAATATAAACAATAAAATTTTATAAGATCCAGATTTTTAGCAGTCAAGAAAAAAAGAAAACGTTTTAAATGTATTTTCGATAAAATATTATAAAAAATCGAAAATTTAAAGAAGTTTATAATAAGAGTGGTTGAATCTTGCAATTTAATGACTTATTAATGTTATATTGTCTAATCTAGCATAGATTTGGATGTTTTTTTTATGTGAAAATGAGTGATAAAAGGCTATTGAGTTTGTAAAATAATTCAACACCTAATTATTTAATTTAATATACTTATATATATTAGAAGAAAATTAAATATAAAATGAGAAATTTAGTCAGTAATATATATAAATCGACATAAAGGATTGCAAAAAACCGCTATAAACCGCTATAAACGTGTGATAAATATATTAATAGAGTTCGCCCTACCATAAAAAGGCGACTCTATTTTTGTGTTCATTGCATCGAAATTCAATAATAAATCTATTTTTATAAGAGAACCATAAAACAGGGATTATTATATATAAATTATATGCTTTTTTGTTTATAAATACACCTATTAATGGAATGTAATTATGAGTTACTTTATACTGCGTATTATATATAAATGTAAATTGTTTTTGCATTATTATTTATTTTTTAAGCATGAAAAATATAAAAAAATGGCTAGTTACTATTTTATCATATAGATAATACATTATAAAAAAATTAAATATGGCAAAAAACAGAAAATGAATCTACTTAAATATACAGATGTTTAGAAAAATATGTGATTTCAATCATTTAAATTACTCAATGTATTTAACTAACACTGTATTCTAAAATATAGATTTTTCTTTATCCTAGCTGAAATTTTTAACACTTTTTGAATTTTTTTAACGGTATTAAGTGACAAATGTAGTATTTATGATTTATGAGATCTATATTAGGTAAGCTGCGTCAGTTTAGTCCAGTAAAAAATCCTTTTTCTTTTAGATACTTACAGTATAAGCACCCTTTTATAGCTGCTTAGGCGACTATATCTATCAAATAGCATATAAATCTAAGAATAACCGTGCAAAAATCCCATTTTTTTAAATTTTTAATCATCTAATCTGTTGTTTGTTTTACTTTGGCAAGCAGATTAAAACTCAAAATCATGCCTTTTTTACTGAAATATATTATCTAAGAGTGTGTATAATTTACATAAATTCCTATATTCAGTAGAGATTATATCTCAGTGCTATGTGATATCATTCAAGTTAGTATTTTAGATGATTAGAATTACAAAAAAAAATTATATAATTGAAAAAAGAAGAAAAAAAAACATGTATCTTGTTTTACCAGATTTAATAAAAGCTTATTCTAATGTTAGATTCATAAAAATTACTGTGTTTAGCATTATCCACCTTTATTTTCGTACATAAGAAACATACTAAAAAAATCCATTTTAAAGACATCAAAGTCAATTAAATATTATAAAGATCTTTTTTCATATAAAAATTTTTAATAAGATATAAAAATATATTCAATATTTTATGTAATTGATCACTAAAAGAAAAAAAATATAATAGGACCCTTAAACTTTTTATAAAGGGGGAAAAAAAAATCTGAACGGGTAAGGGAAGGGTTCGGGTAAGGGTTTAAAAAATAAGGAGGGAAAAACAGGGTTAGTTTTAAATCTGAAGGTGCCAAAAATGCCATGAAGGGCAAAAAAAAATTATGAACGGTTAAGGAGCGGGTTAGGGTTTAAAAAATAAAATATAAAAATAGGGTAAGTAGTAAATCTAAAAGGACTAAAAATACCATGAAGGAAAAATAATAAAAAAGAATGAATAAATGTTCGTGAAGGATAAATATGTAGATACTGAAACATGTAGGGATACATATCATTTATGCAGAAATTTACATACATAAATAAAACCTTTAAGATACCATGCTTTCTCATAGGAACATGTGATCTTATCATCAATATTATTTTACGAAAAATTTAAAGATTGGAGATTTTTACATGTAAATTATATTAAGTCCCTTTTTTTCTGTTTAAATGTTTTTCACGTCGTAGATTTTTTTTCCATCGCACGCTTTAATATATCTATTCTCTAAGAAAAAAATTAAATCGTGGTTTTAGAATTGTGTGTGCACAATAATCAAATTATTCTCTTGTATGTAAAATTTATGTAGAAAGTGGTTTTAGAATTGTGTGTGCACACTTTAATATAACCGTGCTCTATAGAAAAAATTATGTACATCTTGATTTTAGAATTGTGTGTGCACAATAATCAAATTATTCTCTTGTATGTAAAATTTATGTAGATAGTGGTTTTAGAATTGTGTGTGCACACTTTAATATAACCGTGCTCTATAGAAAAAATTATATCGTGGTTTTATATCTGCGTATGCGCACATTACAATATAACTGAGCTCTATAGAAAAAATTTCTGTAGATATTGATTTTAGAATTGTGTGTGCACAATACAATATCTCTATGCTTTTTTATAAAAAAGTAATGGAGATCGTGGTTTCTAATTCGCGTTTGCACACTTCAATAATAGTGAGCTATAAACTAAAAAAATAATGTGAATCGTGGTTTTATATCTGCGTATGCGCACATTACAATATAACTGAGCTCTATAGAAAAAATTTCTGTAGATATTGATTTTAGAATTGTGTGTGCACAATACAATATCTCTATGCTTTTTTATAAAAAAGTAATGGAGATCGTGGTTTCTAATTCGCGTTTGCACACTTCAATAATAGTGAGCTATAAACTAAAAAAATAATGTGAATCGTGGTTTTATATCTGCGTATGCGCACATTACAATATAACTGAGCTCTATAGAAAAAATTTCTGTAGATATTGATTTTAGAATTGTGCGTGCACAATACAATATCTCTGCACTCTGTATTAAAAAATAATGGAGATCTTGGTTTCTAATTCGCGTTTGCACACTTCAATAATAGTGAGCTATATAAAGAATAGTGTGGATCGTGGTTTTATATCTACGTATGCGCACTTTAATAAAGTTTTACGCTTACATAATAAAATTTCTGTAGATCTTGATTTTTTCAACGCGTATTTGGATTTATGTAAATACATTAGAAATTTGGGTTATAGAATATTATGTTTTTTGTATTATCCTTCGTAATAATTTCTAAAAATATTTTTTTACATTTATTTGTTCACACACGTTATTAATCTCAAACAAAAATATAAAAATGATTATATATTACGAAAGTGCTATCTCATGACATTGGATTACATGTAGCACATAAATAATCGGATTTTTAATTGATATTTATATAATATCTATGAACGTACTAATATTATTAGCAAGATTTTAAAATTACGATTTTTTCTGATTTATAGATATTAAAAAAAGTGAACGGTTTAAAAATTATTTTTGCTGTTTTAAACGTCATAAAAATCTTGTAGTTGTCTAAATTTGCAATTTTTTTATTAAGATTAGCCTTCACATTAAAAACTTACAAAAGTTTTATAAAAATATAAACATAAATATTTTAAAATTATTGCTACACTTAGCAGTGTTTAGAAAGCATAGAAAATATGTTTTATGACATCAAAATACAAAATTTAAGATAGATTAGTACAATGAATATATTAAGTCTCATAAATCTTTGTTACTTTATTAATCTGTAATAAGGAAGATCAAAAATCAAGTAGGCGCAAAAAAAAAATTATTTAATTTTTCATTAAAATAAATCCAATTTAGTATATCCGAAAAAACAGGTTCCGAAAACAAAAAACTCTTTTTGAGCTTTGAATTAGACAAATAAATTGCGATCGTCTATCTTGACTATATCATAAAACAAAATAAAAATTTTAAAATAAACTACCAAAAAATCATAGCTTTATCGCTAGAAAATTTTTCATAAATTTCGATATACATAAACAGTATGTTTACGTCCGTTCTTTTATTGCGTAAGTATTGTAAAAATTTATTTATATTTAGAAAATTAAAAGATAATTTTATCCATATTATAGACGCTTCAACAAAAATTTTATCTTTAATTTAGTTTCAAAGACAATGATTATCTTTTTTAATCATTTTAATCAATAAATTTTAATTATGATTGTTTTTGAACTGTTGTTTTTTCTTTAATAGGATCTAAGTTATCTTCATAAAAAATAGAAGAGACTTAAAGAACATCGAATAGATGTATTTTAATGCTTACAAAGGTTTTTACATGAACTTCGAAACTAAGTTTTTTTTTAAACAGGTTACTTTATCTGTATTATTTTTATTTTTAATTTTTGGAAATTTAAATAAGATTTCAATAATTTAAAATTTTATTCTATGTGTCTACAACAGATAGTCATATTTTTTTTCTTTGCTTTTTTTTTGTTTTACATCTAGTTTAATACGTTTTTTTATTAAAAAATATTGATGAAATATTTTGTTTTTTTATACACATAAATCTGCAGAAAAATGAGATAATTGTGTTTTACCATTATTTATTTATATAAAACAAAAAATTTATACTTTTTAACATATAAAAATTCAATTGTCATCTTATTTAAAATTTATAAAAAAACCAATATAAGATTTCTAATTTGAAAAAAACAGAAAATTTTTTAGAAAACAAGAACTTTTGTAGCATTGGTTTACTGTATTTATAAAACATTCAATTCCATTTTTTTATGCAAAATGATTTTTTTTAACTACCGATTTTTTTTTGTTTTCTTTAAATCATATTTACCATAATGTAATTTTATATATTTAAAGGCAAAAGCTAACATATACAGTAGTTAAAAACCGATATTTGGGCAATTGTTTTTCGATAAAATCCACTTTTATAATAATTTAAGAAACTCGGCTTGACATTTTTTTGAAAAAAATGATTAAATAAGATAAGAGATCTAACTTCTGGTTTTTTGACAACAAAATAAATGCACCTAATAAAACAGATATTTTTACAGATTGTTTTCTAAATAAATTTCGATTTAATATCTTAATAATGCTTTTTAATGTCATTCATAACATATTTTATTGTCGCAGAATTTTATGAATCACAAACAATAGTGTATTTTGCCTCTACCAAAATAATAGTTTTTGCTGCATTCTGTTTTTTTTAATGGAGTTCATGGGTTTTATCATACACATACTCCTGATTTAAAAAAATATGTACTTATTTATTATAGAAATATTATATAATATATTATTTCTGATAAAAATTAAAACGCGAGCTGTTACATCTAAAATTTCACGTCTTTCATATATAAACATTTTTAATCAAGGTATTAAATCTTTTTTTTTATACTTATTAAATCTTTAAGATCTTATAATATAATCACAAAATGCAAAAATTAATTATATAATAAAATTCAGATAAATCTTAGACATAATAATTTTCTCATGTAGAATATATATACACATATATAAAATTTATGTTGCTTAAAGAAGATTTTTTAACGAGCTTTATGAACATCCAATCATGCTTAAAGTTTTTAACTAAAGACCCTTGAAAATGTAGAACTTATTGTAATCAGAACCCATTTTATCAGAAAGTTAGTACAGGTGCGGTATGTATTGTTTAAAATACCTTTAAGTAATTTATACAAATGTAGGATATAAAATTTTAAAAGTAGATAATAGAAAATTATACAGTTTACAATAAATGAAAAAAAGAAACTTTTTGTTTTCTCGTTGCGAAAGAATGGTATAAACACAAATTCTATATATTATGGTATATTTTAAAAGTATAAAATTGTGAAAATGCTTAAATATATTTTTTTTCTTTCTGTTCTAACACATAGCTGATAAAAACAGTCCAGCAAAAGTGTTTAGATATTAACAATTTTTGTATTGCTTTTAACATTTCGTATTTTCTTTCTGTAAAAATATAATTTAACAATTTTTTTTGGTGATTGCGTGATAGAATTATCTATATATATACTTTTTAAGCTTTTCAAAATTTAGCGTGAAACAAAAAATAATCAATCGATGAATAATCGGCCCATTTTTTTTATTGCAAAATGACAAAATTGTGCATTTTAATTCAAGTTATGCAAATATTTGAGGCAAAAAAAATGTTTATAAAAGATAAAATGCAATATTTGACCATAAGATTGTTTTAATATACGAATTGGTTTATTTTGTAGATTCTATACAAATATTACGCTGTACCTTTTTTGATATTATGATTGTGTAAAAATATTTAAATATATAAAAAATCAAATTAAAACTTTTCGATTGATCAAAAGATATTCGAAAATCGATTTTTGGGGCAATTTTAATATAATTTAATACGAAATATTGCAATATAAATATAATATAAACATAAAAAAATAAAGTTGTTTCTATAGGTTTTAAAATAAATTTTGTATTTATGATGTATAATACGTATATTATGGTTCTGTTAAAAACATATATATATATATAATTTTAAAATAGGGAAAGAGAGGATTAATATAGTCAGTTGTATTAGAACTTATTCTTGAGTTATATCATTTTAATAACAATCGATTCTGCTTTCGATATTAATAATCACGTATTATTCTTTTTGAATAGAATTAAAATCTTTTAGAGATAAATACAGTGTAAATCAATCTTTGGTTTATTAAACATTAGAAAATCAAAATCGATATAAAGATATTTTTATGCTATTTTATATATAAAAAATTATGTGTATATAAAATACATTATAGAGACCTATTTTTAAATAATATTCTAATTATCTTAAATAAAAATATTAAATCATTGTTTTTTATAACACACATCAATATATAATGAATAAAAAACAGAAGTAAAAATTAAAACAACATAAAACTATTAACATTTTGTTAAAACTATATTTCTATTCAGCGATAATTCAAACATGGCTATTGGGCATAGACAAGCAATAAAACAACAATTAAATCCTTATAAGATATCTAATATATATTATCAATAGTATTAGCACATATATAGCACAATAAAACTCTGTCGAATAAAGAAAATTATGAGAAGTTAGAATGTGTGAAAACTGTGTAAAAACAAAGCTTTTTTTCCTATTGTGAATGTAAATAAAAAAGCAATAGTATGATGATAAAAAATTTGCATTTTCAGTCTTTATTTTATAATAAAAACTAAAAATATGATGGGAGAATTATAAAAAATATTTATATCAAAAATTTTTTTTTGCACACGAATAGATTTTAAAAAATTAGCAATCACTTGTTTTTTTGATAATAACGTGTTACTTTATCGCATATTTATCATCAAAACTGATATTTTAACATAAATAAATAATACATAGTGTTAAAATGTATAAAACAATATTATATAGGTAGAGACACTTGCTGCTAGGCAAGGTTCTCAATAAAGAATAATAATTTTTTTTTTATACCTTGTTTAGCATTAATAATCAATATTTTGTTATTAAACATGGTACTTTCCATTTCATACTTTTATGATACCTTTATCATACATGATGTCAACGTTTAATTCAGTTCATCAAGAATCGCAATTAATTCTTGTAGCAAATTTTGATCAATTTTTTTTTCTTCTTTCTGGTTAAAAAAATCTGTATAAAAAACTTTGTAGTGTAGATATGGTAGTAATTTTGTATAAAATTGTTTTTAAATGTAATAAAAAGAATAAATAATTTGCAATATGGCTATATAAGGGTTAATTTTATCTCTAGAATATATGTAGTACATGCATATATTTTTTTATTTAGTAAAAAATAAAGATTCAGTTAATTTTAAGTCTTCAAACGGTAGAATCGCGTTGATTACATGTATTTTTTTTCACACTAGAAACATTTTCATTGTCGTTTATAATTTCTATACGATCAAGAATATATACTTTAGAATCGTCTACATTTTTATTTTCCCCTGCTTTTTCTGGTTCCGATATTATTTGAAGCATCGGCGTGTATTTCATTTTAAGAAACTCTTCTTTTTGTGGTTTAATGCTTATTTTTTTATTTCTATATTTTATAGACCTTTCTATACCAGAAAAATTATCATTTTTACAATATGTATTAAAACTTTTACTATCTGTTACTAAAACGCTGTTTCGATTTTCTTTATAGATTTCAGATGTTATCTTCTGCTCGGCATCAATTTCATTTGCACTATATTCTGTAGATTTTATCTTTAAAAAACCTTTTTTGAGCGTTTCAATGCATTTTTCCAGATGCATAAGTACATTATTATAAACTTCAATTACTCTTAAATCAGAGAAGATACTATAATCTTCATTATTTTGAAAGAAAATGCTTTCCATTTTTTTTTTAGCTAAAGTTTTTATTTTACAAATTTCTATATCTTTAATTGACTCCATCAATAATTTCATTTTTACTTCTTTATATTCAGCACAAATCATTTCGCTTGATACCGCTTTTTTTAGCTTTTTTTGATCTATTTTGTGTATTTTGCCACTTTCTTCCCGCATATTCATCATTAATAAATCGAATTCTTTTTTTATGGGGCTGCTAGATAGAGTCTGTTGAGGAACAAAGTTTTTACTTGCGATTCCTTGTTTATTAATGCTCTTACTAAGCAGAAAAGATTCATCCTTCCTTATTACATCTAATTTATTACAAATATCGCTGCAGTGTAAGGTTTCATGAATAGGTTGTCTGAAAACATGCTGTTCGTGTGTTTTCCCATTATTTGAAGTTGCATTATCTTTGTGTTTATTATTTTTACTATTCTGAATTAAGTCATTTTCAGCTTTTCTTTTTGTATTTTGATACATATACATATCCTTTGGATCATTTGAATATAATCTGTCAGTTTTTTTGTTATTCTTAATATATAATTTATCACAAGTAGATAAATTTTTACTTTTTCTGGCATTATCTATGATCGGTGTATTTTTTATTTTATCATTATTAGAGATATATTTGGTATTGATTAATTGAATTTGATTTTCAGAGCATGAATCATTGTTTAACACATTTGAAATATCTTCTCTATACATTTCGAATGTAACATCATCATCATTATCAAATATAATGCTCTCCTGATTAAAACATACATCAGCATTATCAGGTGTTGTATTAACACAAGTATTTAATTCATGTATAATATTATCACTGAAATTTTTATTTTTCTTTGATGTGATATTCAACATGCTTCTATTATTTTCGTCTGTTCTATCATTTTGCGTTTCTCTATCACTCAACATAATGATATTTTCTTCCTGTCTATCAGAAAGATGTCGTAAAACATTGCATATTTTGTTATCTTCGGCGTATGAAAAAAAATCCATATCTTGTATAGCGTCTGATATCTCATCTATATCTTCAATCTCCATTAGTAAGCCTTTGACTTGATCTTTGAACCATTTAAGAGTTTTAGGTTAATATATTCTATCTGATAATTTGCATATTGTAGCCTCCATTTTCTGTGCAAGAAGATAGCTCATGCAAGCGCCTTCCTAGAAATAAGCCAAATATTTTACAATAACTTCTCGAAATTGAATTGAATCTATGTCAATAAATGATGCTTTTCTGCGTAGAATATTTATTTTTTCAGTTGCATGTGTATTCGAATTGCTTAAGGGTCTTATAATATTTCTTATTTTATGCGTAGAAAATATTCCACAAACACCCAATCTTATGTCATCAATGATCGGTTGATATGAAATTCGTTTGTCACCTCTATATACTGAGTTGATATTGCATATGTGCAAATTATAACCCAGCCAGATATTTATTTTTTCTTTTTCTGTAAATAATTTTCGCTTGCTTGATGATTGCTTCTTATTGGCTTCTATCCATTCTTTTACAAGCTCAACAGTATCTGAAGTGTCTATGTAAACATCATTATGTGATAATTTAAAAAGAGGAGGCAGTTTCATATCTCCATTGTATGCTTTTTTATATATTTTAAATCCAAAAAAATGTTTTCTCTTCAAAAAGGCAATTTTTAGACCTGCAACTACTTCTGTACTGCTATACTTTAATTCTTTTTTTATCAGATTTATTTGTTGATGAAAACTTTTCAATTCGATTGGTTTTACTTCGTTTAGAGCCATATTAAAATATTCTGTTATGCTCATTCTTTGTGTACAATCTAGTTTAGTGTCTACATAGTCACGATCAATTGTGTAGATAGAGTCAAAATCAAGATTGTAAGATTTCGAATGCCGGAATATGAAGTCCTTATAGATATGGTCATAAATTTCACCCCGGTTTTTTTCAAGTAGTTCTAAATTTCTTATCGCGCTGCAACGTACCTCCTCAGACTGATTCAGAGAATGTGATATTATATTTTTTACAAATGCATATCTATTTTTATATACATATTCATCATCGCAAAGTTCTTTTATTACATTTATTTCTTTTGCATCAATTAAAAATACATTATCTTTGATAGCATTCTTATAAAAAAGTGGTAAAAAAAATTTGTCTAGGTACTTAGGATTCTTTGAATCTTTAATGTATTTTTCTACGAAGAAATTTTCTAACACAACAAGATACAATAAACTATCTATTTGCATATAATCATTGTTAAGTTCTGATACTATTGTTTCGAAGCTTTGTTTAATGCTATCAAATAGTATGGTAGAATCAATGACATTTACTACTGCACGCGAGCATATATCATTCCACAAAGTTTCCATATCAAAGCATCCGGTGCTATCGATGCTAGCTTCAAATCTAAGCTCGTTCTGTGTTTTACTTGCTATATCGATGCTTTCTCTCATGTTATCTATTATCTTCACGCAATCGTATTTTGGGTTACTAAGAACATATGCTAGCAGCTTGTTTAAACTATTCTTTTTGATATAACTTTCTCGATATTCTCGCGAGCATATATAAGAACCGCAAGATTGGTAAAGATTAAGTTTTATAAAACCATTTCTTGTGATATCACATGTAAATTTTGTATCTAAATTACTGCTATGGCAAGATATTACATCAGATTCGGATTTTTGTTTGCCATAAGATATAAATTTTCTGTTAAAATTAGTAATTAACTCAGAAATAAATATATGATGGACGTAATCTTTAGAATCGTCATGAAAATTTTCTGCTGCTAATGCCAAAACAATCTTTCTCTCCTTATTCTTTATGTTTTGCTGTTCTATGCTGTAAGCAATATCGAGATAGAATGTATGAGTCAAGTTAAACAAAAATGAACTTCTAATGACACTAACTAAATCAAACAATTCGCTTTTTCTTACTTTTTGTTTTGAACCATACGATTCTATGAAAAAGAATGCTTCCTCTTTATTAACAAGTGATAAATCTCTACCATCATAATAAAATTTCATGAGTTGTAAAAACTCATTCTCATTTAAAACGGCACTTATATCGATGTTATTTTGTGTTTGTGATGCTAAAATCTGATCAATTTTAAAATTCTTGACTATATTTCGACCATTTTTATAGTTAGAACGTTCACATTCATCTCTGAAAAGTATGCATTTATCTATAAATTCTCTATATATCATGTCAAGTTCTTCTTTGTTTTTGCAAGATGGTAAGTATAGCCAGATTTTGTACTCGGTAGATAAAAAGCTCAATGAACCCAGGTAAAAATGGTAAACGCTTAAAAGATTTATACAACCTTGTTTACAAAATGCATAAAAATTCTTTGTGAGAATTTTACGTGTGTAAAGTTTATTCGATACAGCGGATAAGCTTATGTTAATAATGGGATTTATGAATATTTTAGAGTATTCATATATTTTAAATGCTCCGCTTAAACCATCCAAGTCATAAGAGGTTGTCATTTTATGCTTTATTTCACTAAATTGAACTTTTTTATTGACTAAAATATTTCTATTTTTAGCTAAGAATAGGTCAGCTATACTTTCATTCGTATTACCGCTAATTTTATTGTTTGTATCAACTTCTTTCCATATTTTCTTACTTTCTGAAAATTTTACAATCCTGTAAAGATCTTTCAATTCCATGTCGTTATCAATGCAAAAGAAAAAACTGAGATAATTTTTATTGTACAAACTTTCGAACCAAATATAAAATTTTTCGATTGAAATGGTTTTTCTTGCTTTTTTATGGATATTTATTGCGTAATTAAATATTATTTTTGGCACTTTCAATTTATTACCTTCACGAGAAAATGTGATGCTAATATCTTTTTTAAAATTTTTATTGTTTGTTAAAATGTTGTACTGCTCGAATGGATGTTCTAAATTAATGTTTGTTTCCATATGTAAGGATAATATCACAAGATCTATAACTGAAAAGGAATTTTTTCTAAAGCTTGGAAATTTATGCTGAAGAAAAGCTAGCATGATGTGATCATCAGAAAACAATTTGGAACGAAAATCTTCGATAATTCCAACTACTCCGGCATATCTGATATCTGATTCTATTTTATGTATAATAAATTTTATATCCATTTTGACACTATGATCCAGCCGCTATATATATAGATAAAAAAAAATTTTTATATAATAATGGACTTAAAAGTTGATTATCAGTTTCTATAAGATTTTAAGTCATTCATTGTGGTTTAACAAAATTTTTATTTTATAACGAAACAAAATCAAAATAAAAGTATACCTTATCCAAATGTCGTTTTTAAGCTCCTATTTTTGTTAAAACTCTGCAAATTTAATTGTAATATTTTTGCTCTAATATGTGTGCAATGATTTTACACATTTCAATCATATACAATGATTAAAACTAGAAAATATAAGTAAATGTAAGTCGAAATGATAATACAAATCTAAACAATTATAATGCTATCAAAACACTATTTTGTCCAGTTTAATATTATTGAAAATTATAATCAGAAAATTTTGTTTAATAGGGTTTTTGAACGCAACAAAGTAACAAAAATGTATACAAACAAAGTTCTTTAAACTCATATTTACTTTATAAATAGATTCTTGCATACATTAAAAGACAAATTCCGTTGTTTCTATTATAAAGCATGCTTAATCATTTTGTTAAAGTAAAACCCAAGTACAACATTTGCTTACAAA
This sequence comes from Rhyacophila brunnea, assembly GCF_057557595.1. Taxonomy (NCBI): domain Eukaryota; kingdom Metazoa; phylum Arthropoda; class Insecta; order Trichoptera; family Rhyacophilidae; genus Rhyacophila; species Rhyacophila brunnea. The sequence continues at coordinate 31,302 of NW_028232930.1, forward strand.
TATGGGTAAAATGATTGTGATCTTAAATTTTTAATGTTTTAAGCAATAAATTTTTTTAATTTTTTAATTGATGAAAAATATTTAACTTCAGCTATTATTTTTTTTACACTTATATTAATAAAATGCACGTTTTTCTATATATTTCATTAAGCGTGTATCTAAAATCAGAAGAAAAATAAACCATGCATTTATATAATATGAAACAAAAAATTATGGCAGTTTTCGTCTTATTATGGTCTTATAAACAATGGTTTTCTTATCGGCATGAAACATGTAATACTGCTAATATTTTCCTGATACTTTATGATCTATAGCTTTTTTTATAATAGTTATTTTTTTTTAAAATAAATTAAAAAATATTCTTAAGTTTTGACTTTGAATATAAAATTTTTACAGGCCTTAAAATATAGATCAGATGTATTTTACTGTGTGTCTAAATGTGCTAGTTATGTCAAAAAAAAGTTTTCGCCAAGAATATGTATAGATAACTATATGATGACTTGTTTAAATTTTTTTTTATAAGAGCTTTATTGTTACTTTGCACATACTATTGCAAAATTTTCTTTATTGAATTACAGTCATTCTTCTATATAACAGCATTTATCCAATACAACATCAATCATGTTGATAAAAATAAAAATTTATATATTTAATTTATATCTTAAACGTATTGTTAAATATTCGTAGAATCTGCTATTGAAAGACATACAGTCGCTGAAAATCTTATAAAAGCCAGAATTTACACGTTTTTAATCGTCAAGAAAGATGAAATTTGGCAATATCTAATAAGTAATGTAAAATGGGGGCTGTAATCTTAAATACACACTTTAGTTTGTTCTTATAGTAGATGAATGTAAATTTATACTTTTGTAAGTTTAACTCAAAATTTAGCAGTTACGTATAAATTTGGTCACCGAAAAATATACTTATATCTTCGTATTTATAAGAAGCCACATATTAAAAAATTTGATGTTTTTCTAAAAAGATTTTTTCTCAATTTAATGAAAATATAAAATTTCTTTGATTTGATAGATAAAAACATCAGACTTTATCTGATTAAAAAAAAAATGCAAATTCAAATATGTTTAATTGTATAAAAAATAACTTATATTAAAGATTTTTGATGTATTTGTTTTTTTAATATAAACGATTTATCACTTTAGTTCTATATATGCACAAGCAAAACAAAAATCTTAGTCTATTCATCTTGTCTACTACAATATAATTATACAATGTATCTTTTTTTCATAAAAACAGTCTATTTTTACAAATTTTTGCGTTTAATTTGGGAAATTTTTTACTTTAAATAAAAACATTTAAACATAAAAAGATATGTAATTCGTCTTTAAAATAATGATAGGCGATCAATTTAAGAATTCTCCTTATCCATGATTAAAAATATGTTTTCTGTGATTTTTTAATCTATATAAACTCTTCGGAACAAAAAAAGAAATATATTTGTCGATAAAAATGCAAAAAGAACAAGAAATTTCAACGCACTCAAAAAAACAGAAAAAAATAAAAAAAACTGAACAGGATGATATAAATCAACGTAAGATAAGCCTTGAAAGCTCGAGCTTAAACGGCTGTGATGATATACAAGTAAAGAGCAATAATTCTGTTTCAAATTCTGAAACTTCAACAAAATCCAGCGAAAAGGATGAAATTTTGTATTTTTTTGACAAAAATGAAGAAAAAACAAGAGGAATTCCTAAAAGACTATGGATTCAATATAGCTTTGTAATTGAGACAGATTTGGAGGAACAAAAAATTACTGCCGTTAAAAAAAATATAGTTACAGGATCACAAATTGACGTTTTACACAAAGAAAAAGCACAATTTTCTGATGACGGCATAAAAAACGATTGTGATTTAGAACAAACAATTGATCTGTTTATCGATTCTTATGTTGATTACATAGAAAAGAGCCGTAAAGCACACGAACGAATTGTTGAATCAGGCAGGAACTTAAAAAATTCACAAGAAATTCACAATTATGATGAACTTGAAAAAAACTCAAGAAAATCAATTTTGGCACGTAAAAAGTATATGAATGTGGCCGAGAGACTTAAAGAATTAAGTTATAGGCAAATGTATGTATATATTTTACTACTTAATAAAAATAAAGGGAATCCATTTAATCCGTATACAACACGTTCTTCAATTTTCAAAAGAGGCATTGTGATGAACAGACCCAACTCAAAACCTTCTGTTGAATTTTTTATAGAGTTTTACCGCCAAATTCTACTTCGAGGATATGCTGAGATATTTAAGTATGAAGATGAGTTCATGATGAGGTTTAGATTAAAGTTCGATGATTAAATTATTCTTATATACGAACTATTGAATTTTTAAAATTTTATAAAGTTTTTAACTATTGATTATAGACAGATAAAATAGAATAATTTTTTATTTCCATATATAAGCATCATAAAAAAAATCTGTGCTCTTTTTATACTATAAAAAAACTTCTCTAGATTTCATAAGTAAAAAACATAATTTATGTTTTTTCATGCGGTAAAATGTTTTTTGTGCAGACTGCTGTCTTTGTTTTTTCAATGAGATCGGCGAACGCACTAAGGTTTATACGACAATAACAACTTTAAAAAGACTTTGATTGCTCTAAATAATGCAACTAAATTGTAAGCGTTTATTATATAAGTGCTAAATATATTTTTGTGTGTATATAAAAAAATATGTCAAATTTAAAATGTATTAAGATGATTTTGAGTGTATTCAAACAAAAAAATATACTGTTTAAAGGTTTTGCTAAGTATATACAAAAGTAATAAATGCAAAAATATGTAGATAGCAATATATTTGTTAACGTTGACACTCAATTTAGCGACAACTAGTATTGCTAAACTCCGAAAACTGTTTTTTTTTAAATATGCTCACTTTAAATCCATTTTCCTATGTGACAAATATATATTTTTATAAGAATCGATATTCTAGGAATTTTATTTATATTTTTAAATATATGAAAATGTATATTTCATATAAGTTTATAAAAAAACGATCGCTCAACATATTTGTATAAATAAAAAGCATTTTTTAATAGGTTTTATATGTCTTAGAAACGATTTAAGTGTGAAAAAGGCTTATTACGAATACATAAATTGTTTATTGGACATAATTCACAAAGACAAAAAAATACGATATTGCAAAGAAGATATATAAAATCTGTTACGAAAAAAAAGATTTTAATTTATTTATGAAAAAAACAGCTCTTACAACATTATATTTTTATAGTAAATTATCAATTGCAGCGATAATGTATTTTATATAGTGTTGTTATATTAAATTCGAATGACCAAGATTATAGGGCCTTTTTCAATAAATATTTCGACATATCTTATTATTTAAAAGATATTTGAAATCGATTACAAAAGTGTAAGAACCAATAATGAAACATCAATCAAAATTTTTTTTTTATATTATAACTCCTTCAGTCGTGAAAATAACCAAATTAACGTATATTATGTATTTTTATTTATTCAATATGAATTTATGGTATAACTCAGCGTGGTTTTACAGAATAAAATATTTTACATCATATTAGAAATTGTGTTAAATTCTATAAAATATATATAGGGATGCGAAAAATACGATTATTTCTTTTTATAGAATTTGTACAGGTATATACACTCTTGCATACAATTTTCAAATATATATCAAACTTTACATATGTTAATCAACAAGATAATATCTTTTTTTCTATGTCAATTTTTTATTATCTTATTTAATATAATAGATATCCTAACAAAAAGCTTTTTCTTGAAGGTAAAAACATAACTCTTCAAATCTTTTATCTCATGATATACTGAGTGACTAGAATTCAACTCTTTTATAAATCCTAGGATATAGTCTAAAAGGATATTAAAAATTTGTTTTGTAACATGTTTTGTATTATAATAAATCATGTCGATATATTATTTTCGGGGAAGGCAAGATTTTTTCAACTTATTGATCGTTAAAGTAGTTTAATATAGCTATATTAAAAAATTACTGACATCGTACACTCTAGTTTTTCAAAGATGCTGTTTTTAGCTTCATATAATCGGTAATGCAATTCGTATATTTCAATCGAATATTGTTTGTATACACACGCAATAATTTATGTACAAGAAATCATATATGAATTTAAAAAAAAATTTAATTTATTTAAACAAATTTTTTTTATGAAAATTCGAAAAACAGATGATTTCGTAAGATTTTATAAAATCTTTATAACAAGAACATAATTTTTTTATTTAAATTATGATATAAAGCATTCTTGTATAGTCTCTAAGAAAAGGTGGGAAAATTAAAGGTAGATCTACCAATATAAGTAAATATGAACGCAACTTATCCATATTTTTTGATTTTACTCTGACTTTTCTGTTTTATATAAGAGCATAAACTTATATATTAATAATGGATTTTTTGATATTTTTAATATCTTATATTTGCGGCTGTAAAAAAAATATATCTCATATCTATGATTATATGCAAAATTTTATTCTAAAGGAGTTTAATAATATATACTGCTATGAATTATGAACGAACTATAGCTATTTCTATATGTGAACCTGTAGTTACCTTTTTACCAGTGAATAATATCTAATTTTTCTCCTACGTAATGTTTTTTATATATTTAGTTGTATATATCACTTTATTACATCTTTTATAAATCTCTCAATGAAAATATTAGAGAAAAAATAATCGTCAAATCTTTCTATAAAACCGCCTTTTGTTTTTCTTCAATGTTAATTCTATTGTAAGACTGTATGTAATATTGTTTAGAATATAAAGATTGAATAGTTACTTTATTTAAATTAAAACTTTTATTTCTTATTCTGCATGAGATCGCAAGCTAACATTCTTTGAGTTCTTAATAAAGCATTTTTTTCTGATATATTTTGATCTGTAAAAAATATGTATACCGTTACACTCTATATTAACAATGTTTCTACATCATCTAATGTGTAATTATAAATATAAGACAAATTTATATTAAATAAACACTTTAACAGATTTAGCATAATTAGATACATTTTATATTACATAATGACCTTTATTATATAAATCCCATTAAAAAAATTGGACCTATTATAATATATAATAGGATTTTTTTATTTTGCAGAAACAAAATGAATTTTTTTTTACCTAAGGATTTTATTTTTCTTATATTATTATAATATTCAAATTTTTATCTGTGATTGTGTAAAAGTATAAGAATAATGTATTACTAGACTTTAAAATCATAAATATACTAAACTACAGTAAAAGAAAATTTTTATATTTAAATGCAAACTTATAAGGTACGCATTATATCTTATTTATATTATTATTTCAGAACTTAGTAATCTACACAAAAAAAATAAAAACAAATATTTGTATTTTTTTCTATTTACTTATACGAATTTTATCAGAAGCAAACCATGGATTCAACCTTAAATTGAAGCATATTTAAAATTTGCGAAAAAAGGTATTTTTTTGTATTATGAATCTATTCTATTTTATATATTGTATATTTTGCGACCTATATTATCATTGGTACAGTTTTAAAATTTTTTTGAAAATATTTCTTTCTATATAAATTCATATATGTTTTGAAATTTATGTAAAATATAATTGTCAATATGGTACTATTTTTATATTTTGATACGATTCTGAAGATATAGAAATGAACGAAATATTGAATTATAATGAATTTAAGAAATTATGGTTAGTATATATCTTTATTAATGATAGAATAATTTGGTATCAAACATGATCTAAAATCTAAACAAATCTACATAAAAAAGCCAAAAATATGTAAATCAGATAGTTCCGTTCCTATAAAATATATTTACAATTCAATACTTAAAGCTTTACGTTCTTTATGACTTAAAAATGTCTTAGTTTATATTTGAAGCTTAAGTTATTTCTCTAGAGATTTTATGGCAACTTTCCTAAATCCCGTTGCTTCAGATACGTTTTTTTAACAATTTCTAGTCTAAAGATCAATTTCCGCTAGAAAATAACAAGCGCTTAGCAGAAAGTGTTTATACATCAATATGAACATATCTTAGACCCTCAAAATAAATTATACCGACGAATGCATAGTATGCTCTCGACCTTCATCTGCAATAAAGAGTTGCATTGATCAAAGAATCAAAATTTTTATGTGAAGATATCAAATATGATATAAAAAATTTTTACAATGTTTTTAGATCGTTTGTAAAAAAAATGAATGAAATTATATCATATAAATTTTAAGCACTCTTTGATGATAATAAATATAGGAGTAAATGTTTTAGAACGATTAAAAATGCAATATTGTCAATTTTTTAATCATGTAAGATGATCAAACCTTCAAAAATATAAAAGTCAAGATCTTCACAAAATTTCAATATATTTTTCGGATTAGACATATTAATTTAAACAAGAAATTATAGTTTTAAATAAAATTGTATTTATGCATTTTTGGAATAAATCTTACAATTAAGCAGTTTTATTGTGCAATAGTAAATCATAAAAACATTTTATCGTTTATTTTTTCTGTAACTGCTTCAAGTTTATTAGGTTTATTTAGGTAATAACTATTAGGAAGAAATTTTACGGAAATACTCATCTGTATGAAGTTAATTAAATTCAAAACACTAGCCATATTTTATTTTCAATCTAGAAACTTTTACATATTGCGTAATCAGCATGATGAAATATTATAGTAAAATAAGTATTTTATCTAAGATGTGAATTATACATTACCCAAGAAACAAAAAGACAAAAGATTATCTCTTTTTAAAAAAAAATGTCAAGTAATATTACTTAATATGTGAACTTAACAAGCTATAATTGATCAAATCGCATTTAATTGATATTTTAAGCTTCACAAGACCATGAAAATAACTTAAAACTCAAAAAATAATATATGTTATCACTATCTATCACCAAATCGGAATCCAAATGCTTTATAAAAATAAATAAACATAAAATACAAAATAAAAGTACAATTTTATATATTTATCTTTGCTTAAAATTTAAAATATAAAACACTGATAAGGTTTTCTATATTTATTTTTTGTAAAAATAACATATCTTATAACAGTCTTGACATTCTTATGTCATTTAAGCTTTTTCGATATTTTCATAAGAATGGTATAACCACATGATAAATAATTCTTTTTTCTATATTTATTTTTTGAATATAAATAATTTTAGTTGAAACTAATTTTTTGCATCAAAAAAGCTTAAATAAATGCAAACAACAAAAATTAGAATGAAAATTTTGTCAATATAATTTAACCTAATCATTCTTAGTTATATAACTACCAAAATAATATGAATAATTTATGAAAGTTAACCTAAAAAATTTTAAAAATTTAAAAAATACACTTTGTGTGTCTAATATTATCAAATAGAAATCTAATTAAAATAAATGTTCGAGTGATGACTTGTCATATATTAAATTGTCTTTTAACTATAACTTTATATTTAAAAATGGTTTTGTTTGAATATGTAATTTTAGCGAACACCGTAATAAACATATTCCGATATTATTATCTTAAAATGCTAAGCTATTGCAAAAAAAAGTTTTAAATTAAGCAATGATATTGAGAACGAGCACACTACAAATATCCTTGCATAAAATAGATTTTTAATACTTACAAAGCCATTTTTAAAATATGACTGCTAGAATATAAATATCAAATATACAAAAAAAATTAGAACTTAATAATTATAGAGATATATAAAATTTTCTTTTCTTTATTGAACAAAGTCGAAGTTAATTACATGTATTAGTCATAAACTAAATAAAATATAAGTAAAAGAATATTTATTCATATAATAATAATATTTTTATACTCATATATAAGATGTTTTTTATAACATTAATCTTTTATATTCAAGTTGAATACGATTTATTTATCGGACAGCATGAATGCGAAAAATTATTTTTAAAAAAATGTTAACTAGCACATAGAAGATCTAATGCCACATTTATTTGTTGATTAAAAAAGATCTTAAATGGTAAATTTAACGTATGGTGTAACTATAATTATACATAATCTGCCTTTTTATTGTGATTAACTACTATTTAAAACCATAATCTTTAAATTTGTGAAGTAAGCTTTGTTTGCAATATCTGATTTTATGCAAAAATGTATATTATTACAAACAACAGCATTTAAACACTTTATCGATCAAGTAATAATTTATAAATTACACATATATTCAAACCTATTATTAAAAACTTGAGTGGGTAATATCGCATAAAGCATAAAATAATAACATTTAAACAATATATATTCGAATGCAACAATTATATGTAAAAACAATATTTGTAAAAAAAAATTGGCAAACATCATTGCATAAAAACTTGGATTAAATAATTATAACATATTTCTTGAGATAAGAACCAATATTTTGTGTGATAAATTATTCAAAATCAACTTTCTATGATCAAATTAACTGTTTTTTTATTTTAGTATTTTTATTCTAGTCAATTATATTAAATTTAAAAAGAACGTTTTAATAACTTTTGAAATACAATAAAAATAGTAAAAAATATTAAGAATAAATAATAAAATCTAAAAATAAAATAAAATATGAACTAACATTTGTCAATTTGATTATAAAGCATAATTTTGACGATATATGTGCAAATAAAATTTTAAGATATATACTATAATTATTTGAATGAAAGTCATATTATACAATATTAAATATAATCCATCATTTTTCTCATAACGTGAATTTCTTTGTGTAGCATAAAATATTGTAGATAAGTGTAAAGTTTTCACATAGATTTTAATATATAAATATACTTTATTCAAGACTTTTATAAAAAAAAATTATACCTTAAATGCAGCAAACATTTTCAAAAATTATCTATAAGCTTCTATTTTTTTTTATAATCTATAGTTTGGTGTATTAAAACACAATGTTTATAAGAATTTTTTGTTTTTTTTATAATATATAGTTTAGTGTAATTAAACACAATGTTTATAAGAATTTATAAACACCCTAATTGGAAATAGATGATTGTAAATGTGTTGATCATAGTTTCTAATAAAAATTTGTTGATCATAGTTTCTAATAAAAATTTGTTGATCATAGTTTCTAATAAATGTGTTTTTTATAGTTAATAATAAATGTGTTGTGCATATTTTTTAATAAATGTATTAATCATAGTTTCTTCTAACTTTATTGATCATCTTTTAAATTAAATGTACTTAGTAACATTATACGTCAGCCTTTCAAAAATCAGTCTTAAATTAGTAAAAATTGATTTAGTAAATACTAGCAGTCATATCTGCTAATTATTCTATGGTTTTCTACATATACTATGCTAATTAACTTACATATTTTTCATTGCAGTATAGACCGGTTTTTACGAATAAATGCGGCAAATTATTTATATCTACTATATGTTTAGACGATAACCTTTTTTTAGCCTCCACGAAGCATATATTTTTTAATCCTAAAATAAAGCCATTAATATCACTGTACAAATACACTAAAAATGTTAAGAGTATAGATCCTACTATAAAGCAGATATGAGTCAAAACGGGATTTTGATCCTATATTTTAAAATCAAAAATTAGCTTTAATATATAAAATAAAGGTAAAACTACGTATATACTTTATACTTTAGATTTTTCTCATTATAATAAATTTGCAAACTTATATTTACAATTTATGTATTTAGTATATTATATTTCCGTGCAGTAAGTTTTAAATACCTACATTTGTAGAAATCTTTATTTCGAAACTATCATATAGCCTTTAAAAATATGAATACGGGTGTTTTATGCAATATAGTTCCGATTTTTGCAATTTTGGTGTATTCTTAATTATGGTAATGGAGGAATACATAAATAAATGGTTTTGTTTTTTTTCATACATAATCGATTGATTGCAAATCTTTTAATTAGATCATAGGTATAAGAAAATTATAGAATTTATATTTATTGTTATTTTACACCGTAATTTTATGAGTGTTATATTTTAAAAAAGTTTTATAGAGCTTTTTTTCTTTATTTCTGTTATTTTAGAAGTCTTACATATAATTATAGTTTTTTTCCAATTTAAGCTGATAAATGCTAATACAAAATTTATAACTTACCATTTCTTTATAAACTATAACGTAAATAACTACAGAATTTTGATTTTAAATCACGCTAAAATTTAGTCATATAGAGAATATAATGGCAGTGAAATAATATTAAAATGTTTTCGCTATCAATCGAAAAATAACAAATAACATTTCGAAGCATGATCATTTACATGGATAAGTAAGATTTATTTGTTTGTTATTATGAATGTTTAAATATAATGTCTATCTTAAATCAATGGAAAGAGAGATTCTATGTAATTTGAGCATTCTCCTGGCTTTTATTTTGTTTAATATTGTATCACTGAGTTTTTTTTGATGGTCTTTCAAAATTAAATCGACGTCCTAAACACTATTTTTAATACATACACTTTTAAAAAAAAAGATTTTAATAATTCTAGGTTTAAGCGCATAAATATCTTAAAATATTGAGGATTAGAAAGCGTTAGGGTTCATATCAAGAAATTATTGGACTTAGGTTTTTTTCTTTTTTTTGTTGAATGAAATATATAATGCTGCTTCTTGAGATATTAAAATGTATTTTGGGTCACAAAATATGTATGACGTCTTGAAATTAGATTAAGATGTAGCTTTTTATATATATTTTTTTAAATAGACGATGATGCGATATATATAATGTGAAAGTACTTTCGGAGAAGCTCAAAATATCATAAATATGGTTATAATTATATATTTATTGGTACATGAAATCTTAATTTTGACAATAAACAACGTTTAAGTTAATGGACACTTCTATGTCTAATGGTGAGGTTTTTAAGATGAGGTTAGGATAAAAGAGTAAGTGTTTATAGACTAGAGGTGGTGTATAGCAATATGTACCCATCTTTACCATGGGGTGCACAACAATATTTAAAATACATGAGCTTTTGCTATAGCCTGGAGTTTTAAAGATGTATTTTAAATATTATAAATTTTCTTAGACAAAAAACGAATATAACGAGAGATTTATGATATGTTGATGCTATAGGTGTGTGTATATCGGTGAAAGTTGGGTTTTTATACTTATAGGAAGAAATTGATAGTCAGCTCCGGCTTGCTGAAATGAATAATTTTACTAAAGAAAGTCATGTTGAATAATACTTAAGAATATGAATTTGAATAGAATAAATTTTTGCAACAGTTCAGGAAAAAGATATATAATAGTACGTGCTAAGCATTGAAATAATATAAAATGCATTTTTTTGGGGTAAAGGATCAATCTGTAAAGTTGATAAGAAATATGATCCTAATGGTATAGTGTTTTATCAGTGAATATATATTAGATCATGAGGATAAATAGAATTTGAATAATTTGTTCATATATGAACAGGTATGTGGTTATATGAAATATATTTAGTTGTGTCAACGTTTGATTTTGATTTTGTATAATTTACATGTGAAATGAACATAATTTGTAATAATTTGTGATATTTTTCGTGATCTATAATCTTCAAAACGCAGAATGAAAACGTAGCGAGAAATCTGATTTAGATAATAATTAGATATATGTATGGATAAAAAATTTTAAAGAAGCCCATACTTAAAGTTAAAGTAATGTTTTTGTATATGATCAATAATATAAATGGATGATGTTAAGAGTGATCAAAATTATTAAACAGAATAATGTCGTAGCAAATATGTGGAAGAATGTAGCTTTTGATTGTGTATTCATTAGAGGTAGTTGTCAAAATAAATGATGTTAAAAGAATGGGGATGTATGTTTTGCTATATACTGTAAGCGAAGATGTTAAGGGTTGTATTGGGATAATATGTATAAGATTAAAGTTAATTATGAATGATGTTAAAAAAATGTACGTGTTTTTAAAAATAGAATTGATCGATGGTTTTGTAAAGGATAAGATGACAAGAAGATCGAGGTATGATGGTATAAAGGAGGTATGGTATTTAAAGGCGCAATACGGATGATAAATGTATTTTATATGTGAGCTAAATTTTATGACATGATTTTTTGATTAATCAATGATTTTCATGAGAATAAATATATGATGAATATAAAGAATAGTGGATCTTGATTATAGATATTGCAAACGATTTGCGCATGAGTGCTAAGAATAGAATGCGCACATTATGAAATTGGGATAGCCAAAAAGTATGATTCTGACAATGTATATTTTGCCTATGGATGATTCTCATAAAAAAGGGTTTTAATGATAATGTGTTTATATGGAATAAAGGTTTCCAAAATTCATAATGTTTAAGAAAACTAAAATTAAGATGTTGTTTTTAAGATTGATATCCGCAGCGTAACGATACAGTTAAAGAACATAGTTTTTCAGATTGTCGTATTATTGTTAGTGAAATATTTTGTGTAAAAGAATAATGCTTAAGTAAATCATTTTGAAATATTTAAATTGAATTTCAAAAGAGACAGCGGAATTTGATCTCTTATTTTTATCAGAAGTTATGAATATAATATGCTATTGTTGTAGCCTGTACATTAAATTTTTTTAGATGAAGGTCTCATGTTTTAAATAAACAAAATTAATATCTCGTCTATAATTTTTATGGTTTCATGACATAATAGTATATTTTTAAAAGACAACAAAAAAAATTGATTTTTATAAATCGATACTTATTGAATTAAGAATATTTTCGCGCTATTATTAATTGAAATATGCTAATTTTTTTATGTGTTTATTTTTCTAGTCTTAGCGATTGATATTTTGTTAATCAGGAATAGTGAGGTTTTAAAATTATTTACTGGAGATTATATTATTTATATATTATTTATAATATCTTGTTACGATGAGCATTAAAATTTATCTGTTGGTTTCTTTTGCTTTGAATAAAGAAAAATAATCCAACCAGAGGTCTTAATCAACATTAAAATGATTAAATTATTAAATTAATAGTAGGAATCGTGTAGACGGCGAATGAGTTTGTGGTGAAAAATAATGAAAATATATAAACTGTCGTAACTAAAGAGAAAATAATTAAGATAAAATTTTAGGAAAAACATACAATATTATAAGTTAAAAAAACCTAAAGTAATATAAAAATGTATACAATAAAAAAAAATATAATCATTGTTCTTAGTTTACGGATAAAAGATATTCATATAGATGTTAAAAACCATGTGTTTATATTAAATATTTTTCAAAATCATACATTTTTATATTAAGAGAATAAAAAGTTATAATAATTAATTTATATATATATATGTGATCAGATAATATGTAAAAAATATAATGTGTCTTAATTACACAATATTGATAATACAAGGAATTGAATAGTTAGAACTGAAATATGAATTTGGTGTAAAAATTTAAAACTGAGTAATTTGTAGTTAAAATGCTTATTATCAATAAAAAACGTTCTTTTTTTAATTTTATATTTAATGCTAATATAAACGATTATACATAATAAAAATATAGTTGGCAGATTTTAATATATTTTAATATCAGAGACAAGATTTGTAATAGAATATTTAATATAAAAATTGCCGATTATAATTATTATAATCAAAGAAAATAAATAAACACCCTGGTTTTATTTAAATCTATTAAAATTTAAACAAGGAGGAGTTTTTACCAAAAATTATAAATTGTGCGCAAATATAGTCGGCAAAATTAAGACATAAATTTACGAGTATTGTTTATTACAACTTTTCACCCATCCATAACAGCGAGCTACTTTGCAAATCCACTTCATTATTTTTTTATTTCTGACATGGGAATCCCGATTTCCGATGATACTACTGAGTGAATTCATGTTTTTTATGTAATATATACAGCTCATAAATCTCCTAACAAGCCTCCGCTGGTTCTCGGATATCAGTTTTATCTTTAACGAGGCTTTAAAACTCGTGTCGAGAATTCTCAATAATTCTCATTTGTAATTTATAATCGATAACAAATAATATAGTAAAAATCTGTTTATTAAAAAAAGACACGATGAGGAGCATACAATGCCAATTTAGTTATTTTTTATCATTCCGTTATTAGAAATTAATACAAAATGTGATTGTTTTTCCTTATACCCATGACTAAATTTTATAAAATGAAGTGAAATAGACAAAAGTAGTAAATGCGTATAAATTATATAATTCTAATTATAAGCTGTCTTAAGTAAAATTCAACAAGAAATAAGAGATTATAATACATTTAAATATACAATAAATCCATAGACAATATAATTTAATATAAAATTGAAAATATCAATATTGTTACAAGATAAAAAGATATAAAATTGCAGTCATTATATTTTAAAGAATTACAATCAAGTAAAAGAGAGCCAAAATGTCACCAGCTTAAAAAGGGATATAGTTAATTTACTTTTTATTTCCATGATGGATAAAAGGTAATTATATACAATTAAACTGTATAAAGACATAGATAATCTTGAAAATAAGTCAGAAATATTGTGTAAAAAAATGTCTAGGCTTGTGCAATCTTGATTTTATGACACGGCCAAATTGATTTGAGTATATAGCTCAATATATTATAATTTGAGAGTTTTACTAGTTTCGGTATTTATAAAAATAGCGGTGAGAATCTTATATGCAAGGAATCTCATCCTCTATCGTATAGAACGTTTATTGGTAACGATATATAGAAACTATTATAAAAACCCTAAATACAAAATTTTGAGTTTGATCTGTCATCTTTCCATTTATATTGTTGCTTAAACGATATAGAATATTTTATCAAAACTTCTCTAACTTTCTAATTGAGCTGAACGGAATAAACTTATTTCTAACTTCTGAATCATAAAATAAAGCACCTTAAATGGTAAAAATAAGCACGAATTCATATAAATTGGATGATGTAGATTCTAGATCACATTTTGGCGTGAATATCAGTTATAGGAAAGCTATGTAAATACATAGACACACTGTAAGTTATGGGTATTGCGAATTCGCTAGGAATAAAGATTAAATTATTTATTATGGGTTAATTTCCTTACAATCGTTTTATCTATTATGACGTGGTCAGCGTTTTAGGAATATTACACAACTCCCCGATGCATTTTTTGACCCTTCCCCTATTCTATCTTCATCAACTCTTCACTTCTCTCGAATGAATGAGATGAGTTCAAGTGTCTTGCGGAGTGTGAGAGCTTGCATGTATGCTTCAAATTCGTCCGAAATTCGTAACTCCTTAACTGAATATAAATATAATATCAATTTCAAATAAACAATCGCACAGACCTAATAATCTTAATCCCATAAAAGAGAAGGACTCTATCAATCTGATCGACATTCATACGACAAAACGACAATATAAAAAAAGTTGTGAACATGAAACTATTTAAGTATGATCTATTTGCATTTGTGCATCATTAATATACAAGTTCATATAAAAAATTATCCCATATGTTTAACTTAACAAAGAGGTGACACAGTATCATAAAATATAAAAGCAAGGCATGGGCCAAGAATAGGATCGAGACATATATAGAGATCTGAAGTTGTGAAAATTCCAAATTTATTACGAAGGGAGTAGAGGTATGGAAGAAGAATTAAGATAGAATTATGGGGCGAACGTGGGTAGTAAGCTGTGCGCACATGAAATAAAGATATTTATGTAATAAAAAATAACATTGATATAAAAATAATAATTTGGTAGATAAATTGTCATTTACTATCAAAATGGATATAAATGAATAAAGACAAGCTCTATATTATAAATTTTATAGAAAGTGATCAAAAAAATTTAATATATTGACAGTAAACATTTCTAATTATAATTAACGAGACAAACATAGAAGACGTGCATATAATAAAATTTGACAAATTTAATATAAGCATCAACAATTTAGAATTTGTTATCACATATGTAAGCATTTCATTCTTATTTAAAGATGCTATATTTGTAATTTTCGCTACCATAGTATTGATACTATATTACAAGCTATATATTTGTCTTACCTATAAATTATAGTTTAAAATTAAAATCTGCACCAGGATTCAAGATTAATCGTCGATTTGAATTAGTCAAACACTATTGTATTATAAAATTATATATTATTTTATTATAATCCATCAAAAAGAAAAAACTATATCCTATAAGATCTGAATAAATAATCAACGGAATTGCATCATATATTTTCAAATACCTTTTTTAAACTCAAATCAAACGTTTTTATAATTGAATTTTTATTTAATTTGTGGAATTCTATTACAAATTTTTTTGTTTAACGTTTAGTTATTTCACAAAATATTTATTTCATTTAATTGATTATTCCGTTAATGGTGTTTAAATGCTTGTATTATTGTCAATATTTATTTTACAAATCAAGCAATTAGATTATAAATTTTAAAAGCGCAAATTTTCCAATACAATCCGGATCAGTGCTTTATTATTTTTCTAGCATGTGCTTAGATTTTTAAGATATCTAGAACTATGTTCTAGTGTTACTACACACAGCAAAAGATTTTTACCATTAAAATCATAAAAATTATGAAATTCGACTATAAGTCTATATCTTGGCATTTTAATGCATTTATCTGTTACTTTTTATATAAAAGAGGGTTCCCTAAATCGAGTAACTATTCCTCTTTCTTTATTTCTCTTCAATTATGCAAAAAATATACTTTTTCATATCAATCGAATAGGATTTATATTATTTCTCGATTTTTTTGTAGCCTACAATCATAGTATATACGCAGAATATCTTAAAATTATATCATTTATAAAATAAGTAATTCTTTTTCATTTATATCTTTTAGATTTCTATTTTACATGATATAAGGTTTTAAAAATCACAAATTCCTATTGAATTTCTAAATTTATTTATAATGTAGTAACATAAAATTCAAATACAATTTTTTATAAATAGAAATTTACATTAAAAACTTAAATTTATATACCGACTTTTAAAATTACTATAAATTTGTATTTTTTATGTTTTGTAGATCCTACATGTATTTTCAGATCATGAAGACAAGTATATGTAAATTAGAATGATTTTTTTATCCCATAATTTTTTGAACAAGATTTATCATGACAAATGACAAAGTAATTAAAAGATTAAACAGATTTAATCTGTGACTATTTGAGAAGAAGATATTGTTCGATCTGAAACATTATAATAAATCAATAAATATTTTTTTGTGATTTTGTAGAAATAGAACATGCATTTTCTAATTACAGAAGAATTTGATATTGTGACTATTTTTTAAGTTCTTTGAAATATAAGAAAATGATTTTATTTAAAATTAATATCATATTCTTTATATATTAAAGCCCAGCTGATATTGGTAATCATCATGAAAAGAATAAATTTGCATATAGTATAATGTGATGCTAGAAATAGAAGTTTTTTTACTTTTAAAATTGATGAAGAGCTTTTTAGAAGAAAATTATATATGTGATAATGTCGCTCGTTTTGATTATTTCAGATTTGAGATATATTTATTTGAGAATGATAAGGAAGAAACCGAAGTCTGAATTAAAAAAAATAGGATGTAAGTCTGTGGAATTTCTAAACATTAAAATTTGCGAATAGCTCTAATGATCGTAGCTATGATTGAAACTCATTAAATTTCATAAAAATATCGAATAATTAACTTCTAAAGTGTTTGAAGTTTTAATGAAGGAATTTCAAAAGAATATAAAAAGATAATGTTTATGTCTTCAAACATAATTATGCTATGAAAAGCATTTGAATGGTGTATTAAATTTGTTTGAAGAATTCTATAGCTGAGATTGGAAAGGAAAATCTCGAGCCAGTTTTTTATAAGAAGAATGTATTGATCTTATTTATGACGTAGGTAGAATGATTCCATGTGATCTCGCATCGTTACAGCCTTTAGAATAATGATAGAACGATCTTGTTATAAAAATGATGTTGAAAGTGCATGGTTTCTGTCAAAAAAATATATTCGGTCACAGGATTTGATTTTAGATATATGTTACGTAGTTTATTTTGATGTAGATTGAAGTGCGAATGTAGGATAGTCATATTTATAATAAATAAATAATTTTTTGTTCGATAGATCATTTATATGTCGAACGTGGTTTAAATGGAAATTTTTGTATTAAAAAATAACGATCTAAATCTAGCATGATATTTTTAACTTCTCAATAATTTCACAAGAGCAAAGTTTAAATTATTATTTATATTTTTGATATAAAAGGAGTATTAAACTAAAAGTTAAATCATCTTACGAGGAATATTAAATATACACCTTTATGGTTAATGATAGATTATAATATTGATATATTCGTTCATAAATGATATCAATGGTATAAACCACAGTTTCGTAATGATATAAAGAAAAAAGATGCTTTAAGTTGGACTTTTGAAGTTTGAATATAGATGGATAAAGATACATTTTTCAAATATAAAATATAGTTTAATATGTGTATATTTAGAAAGAGTGTTGCAGACGCAATTAAAATATTTCGAATGGACTTTCAGATCAGTAGATTATGTAATTATGTTCATTTATAATGTGTTAATAATTATAAATACAGAATTGCAATAAAATATTGATGAATAATGCTATATGATTAATGATATATATTGAGTATTATTTTAATGATATTATTTAAGTTGTGTGATTGAATGCCAGAGGCAATATTAATAGTATCTAAATCTTGAATTTTAATATGAGATTTCTATGACAATGAGTGAATATATGTTTTGAAATGCAGATAATATTGCTTATATCAATGTCACTTCAAATTAATAAATTTTTAATGCATGAACGAAATTATTAAGGAGAGTGATGTTATGTTTTGCATATTATGATTTATTAGAGGCGGATTAGCTCAATTTAATAAAAAAAATTGTAAATAGGTTCATTATTTGGTTCGTTGGTATATCTTTTTGGCATAAAATTTAACGACTAAACCGTTATAAAAAATTTACAACATTTAAGCGGATAAACATCTATATTTATGCCTTTCTTTTTGATAAAAATAAAAAACAAAAATTTTCAAACTATTTTTTATTTTTCTACTTAAATATGTTCATTAGAATCGTCAAAAAGGTGCTGATTTGAAATAATGCACTAACTATTATGTTATATAATTTATTTTTTTACAAAATTAGCCTTTTTAGAACCTTGATAGAATGAAGTTTTTTCATTTGATTGGATGCTCGGGCATATTAAAACGAAGTCTATAATTTATACAAACATAAAAATAACGCATCAAAGTCGCCAGAAAGGGTTAAAACTAAAATCGAAAGAAAAAACAAACAATAGATAAAAAAGAAATATTGGGGAATAAAAAGATAATATAAAATATAAAAAGAAAAAAACATCGATTGCAAATAATATAGCTTAATATAAGTAATATATGTAACGGTGAAATATAAAAAATGTATATCAAGAATACGAGGGTCGAATATCCTGTGAAATAGAATAAGAAATATACTTATCGAGAAAAATTAGTATTGACGGATTCTAAAGGTAATATAATAGAAATAAATAGCTTTTATCAACAAAAAGATTATAATATATGAAATTTGACCGTTGTCAAATAAAACTGACACACAAACATGGATCGATATTTATGTATCACAAGGCGCTAATTACGTATGTTATATTTGATAAAGTATCTATATATTTTCTTATGATGCATTTTTATCTCTTATATATTATCGATCATAAAATTTTATAATTTTTCTTAGAAAATATATGCTATTACGTTAGTTTTGTCTTTGGCAGTTGTTAAATATTCAAATAATATTACGATTATTGTGAGCAGCATATCCAACCAATATTTGTTATTTATGTGCTAAATTAATAAGTGTATTTTAGTTTTTGCACAGGCACAGCTTACTAGATTCTCTGAGCGCACAGTATATTTATATTTCTTAGTTATCTTCTCCTCTCCATTGTTGAATTCAATAACTCTTCCTTTATGTTTACTTATAGCACAATAAAATTGTTTTTATAAGATTGTAGATGGCGATTTGAGAATCAGAGGTCACTGAACTTTTTGATAGATTTTTCCGAAGTTTTATACTTTTTAGATGCTAAATTGCATATAAAATTTATGAATATTATATAAGTAAACATAAAAACGTAATCGACCTCCATTAGACCATATAAAACATAAACAATTCTATCACTTTATTCGATTTTATAGAATGTATGATTTAAAATTTTTTTACTAATTTGTTTTGAAGATTAATTGTAAAAATGTGATTAAGATATTCTTTGGGTTTTACGAGTTCATAAGACTAAAAATTATGCATTCTCTGTATCTAAATCCGGAAGAAGTTGTTATTATCACATTTATTTGCATGGTAAATTTAATTAACATATATTATCATTGGAGTGTCAAAAATAGAATCTATTAAAAGTTTCTAATATATCATGCGTGCTTTATTTATAAAATCTTGTAAAAAACAACTTAAATAATAATATAAAAAATTATGAAACAATATAATTACATCTTTTCACTCCTGTATGTAATGTATAGGGATTGTTGTTATACATACTCATCGTTTATATTGCTGGTTCGATATGGTGATTTTTTAGTTTTTACGAAATAATACATGTTTAAGACATGTTAACTTGCCTAGACTACTGGATCGATCATAATATTAACAAAAAAAGTAACAAAAGATTACACAATTATTGCTTATTAATTAGAATTATGCGTAAAACAACCAAAGATTATAAAAAAATCAAAAATTTATTGTTAGAAGCGGATAGAAGCGATATTTAGTCTGTTAAATTCGGGCATAGCCTTCGGCCTGCATATATACACAAACATTCTTCTGGGAATCTCTTTTTTCAATCACAACTTCTGGATCTTTCTTTTTTTCTAGCGAAGTACTCGTAACTCTCCCCTATCACACTTAAAATGCACATCCATTCATTCAGAAACACACTCTTCTCTCTTCGCATAAATCTCGGCAGGTGCTGAAATATCTTTTTCGTATCTTGGCGAGAGCTTATAAATCTTGAGTCGGGAGTTTAAATTAATGGGCATTACATATTTAAATGAATAGAGGATTAGAAGAATATAGAAATATGGAATAAAAATTACATCATACTTGTCAATATATGGTTTGAAAATTCAAATTCATTGATTTAGATATATTTATTAACAAAAAGATCAGTATTCGGCTAAAATAAAAAAAAATTATAACGCATATATATATACTGGAGAGCAGGTATAAAACTTAGAATATTTAATCCTTTTAAAAAACAGAAAATAACAGCTAATCATTAGACCTAGTCAAAATTAATGTTTTTGTTTCCGATTTCATTACAACATGTAATAGTGAAATATTTTTAGTTATACATATATGATTTTCTTAAACTATAATAAATTAATAAAAATTTTATAATGTTTAAAAAAAGTTTATACTACAAAATTAAGTTTTTATTGTATATAATCTTCGCACAAGTTTATGAGATATACTACATTCAAAAGAAATAGAATATATTAAAGTATGAAAAACAAATAATAATTATCAAAAGAATAAAAAAAATATGATTTATTGAATCTAAAATTATTTGAAAAATCATATGATCCTTAACATCAGAACAATAAAATCACTGCGCCAGTAAAATATTCAGCTGTTTTCTGGCAACTTATAACTTTTTAAAGAGTGCAATGAACATGATTTAACACCTTAAGAGTATCACGAACCTATGGGGGTAAATACAATCTAAATCTGCTCTTACGTTTAGAAAGATACATATGATTATTTTACACTGGACTATAGGGTTTCAATGGTCTATTTAAATAACTAAAAAGATATACCCCATGAAAGCTGTAATGAAGACAAAAATACAATTATAAATACATCAGTCAATATACATTTTGTCTTAAATACCTCTTTGATACGTTCTGTAAAATATCAGAGCTTATTCATTAATATATTCACCTTTTTTTTCTATGGATAAAATATCATAAAATGCAAAGAAAAAAATATGTATATTGAAATCCATTATTAGAATAGTAAATACTTAAACCAATTTTTCAAAATCTTAGTTTACATTTTTCTAAAATTTGTATGACACAATTGAAGTGAATGTTTTTAACATCCCCCATTTCCTGATATTCTTAATAAAGATTTGAAAAACTCTTATTAGGTCTTATTTCATAATAATTTGATTGCAACTGTAAAATATTCATACAAATTAGTTAATGTAGTATTAATCCACTTTTACAAGGTATCCAGCAAAAATTTAGTTCTATCGATACCTAGATTCTATAAAATTTATAAGCGTGTGTGGAGCTAATATCACCTGCTCTATTTTTTTATTGAATATGATCTTGGTAAATGTAAAATTTAAAAAAGTTCGTGATATTTTAGATAATTTGATCACTAGAACAGTAAAATAAAATCTCATTATGTAAATTTTATGATTACTGTGCACAGCATAATGTAAATTGATATCTAAATTCTTTTATAATAGCTAAAAGGGTCGGTTAAAATGTTTCTATTGTATCCTCATTTATATATATTAACATATTAGCGCATTTAAATAAAATATTTTTTGTTGCATAAATGTAATAATACTATAGATTAAACAGAATCGTAGATCCTATATTTATAGCTACCGTAGCTTTTTTTGTTATTGGTGTGTAAAAATGAACTAGCCAATTTATAAATTCAATCACATTATGTCAACAATGTTTATACACCAAATCAGTATTCAGTAAAATAATACTATTATGGCAAATAATAATTTATTAATATGCATAATTACACATTCATAATGTTATAAGAACCAAAAAAATAAAAACGAAATTGACGAAAAATGAACCTTAAAAAAATAATAACACATTACTGAGACTTATCTAAGGCATGTTACATTGTTGTATTTTTTTTTATAAATATAACGTTATATAATACATAGATAAATGCAATATTTAGATTATATCCATTTTATATTTTCAAATACAGAGGTTTTGCTAAAGAACCTTATTTTTAGTGGGAAATTCGTATTGCTAGGAAAGCTAAAACCTTCCTTTTGTTTGAAGTACAATTAAAATACAATAAAAGCTCTATATTCCCGCTTTAATAAATGCAAAATTTGTAATTGTACGCATATTAAATATACATAAAACCCGTAAACTGCGATACATAGATAAGTGTGTATATGCTCTCTTTTAAATACATAAACAGATTTCAATGTGTATTGCAAAATAATCCTTGGAATATGCAGAATGTCTCTAAAGTAAACAAACTATTGTTATTTTATAATACATTCCATTATACGTAGCTTTGCACATAAAAAAACATGATTTGAATAATAATACAATTATATTATCTAGATCGAGCCCAGATTTACATAAATAAATATATTTAAAGTGTATTTTAACAATTCAACAGTATTTATTGGATGTGTAGTAATATCTAAGATATATAGAATCTTTATAACGTATTATGTATGTTTTCGAAAAATGTCTTAATATACACCTAAATTAGGAATACTAGAAGTATATATTACGAAAATTCGATTTTAAGTTATACAATATAATAATTTATATCAGTTCTATTTTATAATATATTCAACAAGATGTTATAAATTTTTTACCGAGTTCGATAATAAAAATGTTAGGGTGTTTTAAAACCAGATGAAGTCAAAGCATTCATGCAGCTCTCTCACTTTACATGATTTGAAGCAATATCATTAGACAGGAAAATAGCATTTGACGAAGATTATATGGGGAATAGTGTCATAGGATACACAATAGATTTGTGCAATATTCATAAATTGATGTCTACATCTCAGTAGATGGAACTCATGTAAAATAAAAATTGTATCAATTAATAAACGAGAAATGAATATAAATTGCAATTGAATGGATTTTTTTTATGAAATACAAAAGTTTGCGCGTTAAACTTAAATCGAAGATATTAATCAATTTCCATGTTTTAAAACAAGCATAATTATATAAACAAGACTAAATATGCTCGTATAAAATGATAAATGAATGTTTGTTGATTCTCGAAAAGCTCTGAAAATTTATTTATCTTTAAGTTGAACTTTTAAGAAGCTCTTATATTGTAAAAGGTAAATATAATATATTATACAATAAAAGGATAATATAAAAATTTTTTGTTAGAAAAAATATATACATAATACAAAACTAATGTCGTATGATATGTGTTTTAACCTATTATTTTTTAAAAATACAAAACATATTCAATACAATTCGATCTATGAATGTTCTGGCCCAAAGAATGTAAATCTAAGTATTATTTTTGTAAATATTCATTTCTTGTGATCTAAATAAATTTATACCATCATAATGTAGGTATGATCAATTTAAGCCCAAAAAATAAATATATTTTAAAGCATCTAAACGGATTATTTACATGTAATAACTAAGTAACCATAAATAAAATCCAGAAGAAACATTTACCTCTTTTATGATTCAATTCTTCTTAACAGCTAGAGAATATCATGTGTATTTTTTCACATTATAATATATAATTATATAATGCTTAAATCTACATCGTTAATATAAACAAACTTTTATATTTCTATTCAGCAAAAAACCTTACACAAAAAGAACGACTGTATAAATTCTGTAATTTTTCTCTTTACTTGAATTTTTTCGATTATGCTGAAAAAATTTTTCAAATTTTTGCGATATATTATACCCTGTTTTATGCAGAGGTTTTACTGTCAAAATATGTTCTTAAATTTGAATCAATATATTTCTAAATATAAAATATATAAACATCATAAATATAAAGACTTTTATCCACATTTACATTACTAAAGTACAAATTTTTGGAATTAAAATATGAATTTTGACTCAAATAAACATATCCAGCTACTTAAACTAACAAAAAGACTATTATTTCTACAAATATCATATTGTTAGGTGGTTAAGCATTTTTGTAATAAAAAAATATATAAATTTTTTGATGTGAATTCGATAAACAGAAGTGTTAAATCATTTTTTGCTTTAAATGCTATCTTCATTTTAGATTTGATGAGCATAAATAAAATATTCTCTAAACTTCTAAAAAAACGCACATAGAATGCATTTATATTTAAATGATATAATATAACATTTACACGCTAGACAAAACCAAAAAAAATTGATAAGATTCACATAAAATTTTAATATGTTCGTTAATAGTGATATAATTCTGGAAACATCATAAACGTGCTTATTAATATGATGCTAAACATAAAAAAAATGTGAAAGTACTTTGAAAGTAATCCCAGGGAACCACACTATCTTTTTATTAAATTTTTTCTTCTTTCTAAAATATCAAATATTTTTTTTTCAATTAATTTGATTTTTTAGAAATTTATGTGTCATGTCGATAAACTTCGTAAAATATTAAAATTAATATAAAGCGTCTGTAAATTTATTCCAAATCAAAAAAGATATATAAGTAGTTATAAAAATGAATTTGAATTTTATTAAACATCAAATCTCTTGCAATGGGAATTACTTTAATATGGATTGGCTTTGTTTCTAACATAATCTATTGGACAGAATGTTTACAAATTGCTGATCATAAAAAATAGAAAATGCAAATGTATATCTTTAAATCTTTAAGGCCATGCTCTGTGTTAACTGGAAAATAGTATGCGTGCAAATAAGAAAATATCTGTGTGAGATGTTTTTATCTAGCACAAAAATAATCACAACGATTAACTCATTGGAAGAATTAATATACATTTAGCATCCTGTATTTTACATTGTCTTTTTTCACATGTAATAAAATTGATGATAGAATCCTACAGGATATACCAATTTATTGCAGAATATAATGTAGTTGTGCAATAAAATGTTATATAAAAAGTATAATTTTTTTTACTTAACCATATTCTATTGAATTTTCGCTTTCTAAGCTATTTAAATGTGCTGCTTTGAAAATTTGTTTTTTATGTTTTTTTAATATATAATTCGCCTGATTAATGATGTAAGTAGCATCCACAATATTTCAGGAAGATGTTTTATTTATTCTTATTATGTAAAAATCTTCATGTTAAATGCATACTTATTAAAAATAAAAGATCTTATCGAAGCAATGGTATTGTTTGAATATATTCTACGGTTATTATCTGTATATAATATGATATCCAAGTTTGATTCTTAAGTTTTTTTGGTAAAATTTGCATAATATTTATAAACCATAATCAGAAAAACTATTTTATCGCATTAGCTGATGTAAAGATCAAGATTAAAAAAACAAAAAGAGTATCGATTTTTTTTTAATAATAAAGGCTTATATAGAAATGTAACATATTTTAATTCTTTCAAAATGATAATTTAACATTTAATTGATGTTTTTGTATATGGATCAAGCTTATCAGTATATTTAGTGCGTTTTTTTGTGGAGCCACTATTATAATTTTAATTTTGACCAAACCTACATGCATCTTATAGGACTTACTCCTGATCCATACATCTTTTTCACCGGTTTTCTTTGTTCTATATTTTGAGTTCAAAAGACTTAACGATTTCATTTAGTTAAAGGATTAATTTTATCAAAATGTATATGTCGATTATGATCATAAAAAGGTTTTGATAACTAACCATTAAAATATAAAGGATTTTTATGATAGAAAATCTATCTGGTATATATTTAGAACATGATATCAATTATTATCGACAAAAGCATAAAAATGTGCAGAAAATATATTTTAAATGCATTATTTGCTTTAAAACGATATAAATATATCTGTTGGTGTTAAACTGTTTATTGTGCAACAAAAAGAAATCAATTAT
The DNA here is from genome assembly GCF_057557595.1 of Rhyacophila brunnea. Lineage (NCBI taxonomy): Eukaryota > Metazoa > Arthropoda > Insecta > Trichoptera > Rhyacophilidae > Rhyacophila > Rhyacophila brunnea. The sequence goes on from NW_028232930.1 coordinate 58,032, forward strand.
GAATTCATATTTTTTTTCATGCAAAATCCGATACTCATAAATTTATCAAAATTGTTTTGAAAATAGATTATAGTATTATATAGTTAATGATATCAAAAGGTTCCTTCTGTAGCTCCAGAATAGCAGATGTTATTTTGTATTATTAGAGGATTTTACAAGATGGTTCAAAACTCTTGTTATTGATTATAAACTTATGATCTTAACTCTGGGTCAATATAAAATATAAATCAATAGTCAATGAAAATGTGACATAAAATAAATGTGTATAATATGAATACACCTCTTTATATCCTTAAAATTTTATATGACGTGTCTTTATTTACTATAAAGTTTGGTAAAATTATGGAAATTGGAAAATTAAAATAATTAAAAGCACAAGCCAATTATAGAAGAGATCCTAAATCATATTAACCTAAAAATTTTTACTTTTTATTAAGGAAGCTTATTTTACAAACATACGAATTGAATTTTATATTATCAAAGAAAAGATGTATGGTTCGTAAAAATATTTTATTTCACTTTTCCTGCAATATAATACATAGGGTAGATATATAAGAATATTCTTTCTAACATATCGACGTGGGTATTACAATCACAAGCCAAAATTCATCTGCTTTCGGTACAAAAATTTTTCAAATATCACTTAAGCTTTTTGTTCTGCTAGAAAAACTAATAATTTCGAAAAAGAAAGTTAGTATTACAATAAAAAAATAAAAGGCGAGCGCAAAACATTAATTTCAAAGATCTAGACTATTACCTATATTATAAGTGCATTCATTTTACTATAGGCAAATATAAAGATCATTTACTAAACAAAATCTTGCCAGATCACGTAGAAACAAACTTTACTGCACAGATGAAAACTTCTTCAAATATATTCTATAGTCAAATTCCTAACTATATACAGTAAAAGACATACAAATTACGTTTACTTTGCCGTTCATAAAACATCACTAGACAATTCATTTTTATATATACTTTAAATAAATTTTATCCTCTTTGATGGATTAGAAGAGCAAAATGAATTATATTGCTGTTAATAGACTTTAATATAATGCAATTTGTTACACCCATATAGAAATTTACACATACTATCGCTATCTGCTTAGATGAAGTCAAATGTTATTTCGGATATTAAAAATAGATTTTGATTACAGAAAAATATAAGATGCGGTTTGAAAATATTTTTATGGTTGCCATAAGAATTTATTATGTAATTAGATGCGACTTAAAATTTACTATAGCGTATATTTTTATCTAGAGTTCCAATCTTACAATTACATCGCCGTAAGTGTGCCAGAAATTTCAATTATTCTTGCAGTGCTAATTTCTAAAATATTTCGAGCCAATATCAGCTTAAAAATGTAAAATATGGTATGTTGGTTGTATATAGTTTTTCTTTTGTTCTGAATCAATTTTTTCACTTTTATAATCTATACATATATTAAAGAGATGTTTTCCGTCATAAAGACTGAATTTGCATGTAATAACCCTAAAAACAACATTTAATTCTAATTTCCTGTTTTTATAAAAAAATATTATATATAATAAAGCATCATAAAAAGCCCGACCTGCATAAAAGTATTTATTATATGTGATATAAACCGAAAATTATGTCGCTATACACTTACAAGTAAATACATATACTAATTATAAGCTTAGCACAAAAAAATAGATCATCATGCTTGACTGTCATGAAAAGCAAATGAATATATTATACGTGATTTGCAAGAGAACCCTAATATTACCGTATTAACGTGATTTTTAAGAATATGTAAGGTTCTCATTAGAAATGAATATGAATACATGCATATTTATGCTTAATATTTCATATATTATCATGCCTAAAACACATGCAAAAACAAGAAATAATCTTCTTGTATTTATGTATGTATGTATTAAAAGAAATTTATGGGGAAAATATACAAAATAAAAGTTGATCTGCATATATAATACGCTCAATATAGTATAAAAAGAATATGATTTTGGAAATATTTTTTTTTATTGTATATTTCAATAATAAATATGACAAATATACACCTGGTAATGTGAATCTGTAATTATAAATTTGATTAAACAGCCTATAATTGTCTTTTTCTGTCTGAATTCGTTCTGTACGCATTAATCATGTTGTGTTATCTATTGAAATAGAAAGAAAATAATCATTGTCATGATTGTTACTTAGCTTATCTAGAATTTCTAGTTTCTGCCATAATCTATATTTCTGAGAATATAAACTTTGGCCTTAAAGCAATTACAAAAATACTAAAAATTATAGAAATATAATATTACATATAAAATTTGCATTAAAAATACAAGCATTTTTTTACATAAAAAACTTTATGTACAGATTTTATAAATTTGATGGACTAGAATATTTACAAATAGTTCTCAAATGACGGTTTTGGATATTGTACCTAGGATATATGTTATTAAGAATATGTATAAATGATATATATTATTCATTTAGTTCACTATCATGCAAGAAAACAACATAGTTCTGGACGTGAACGTGGTTCAAAACTAGTTCTAAGGTTTTTTTTATTATCATATGCATGTTTTGCTGTGTTTTGAATGCTCAAATTCATATTTATATCAAGATTTTTACTTAGTACAAATAAGTCGCATATACCCTACAATGTAGTAATATGGCTAAATTTTATTTATCTATGATTATGCAATATCAATTTTTAACACACATTTGTAATCTTCAATTTAATAACCATTTTACAACACATTTAAAATAACACTGTTGCAAAGTTGTTCTTTTCGACGGAAATACAAAGATGGCTGTTATATATGTATCTGGTATTCCTCTCTTGGTATAGATGGAATTCATAGCTTCATTTTTTAAGTACATAAATTTTTTCGAAAATCGTTTAATGCTATTAAATCCAGATATACCCGCTATATCATTTTAAATTTACAAGATTAACCTTTTTTTGGATGTATAAAATGCAAAAATATTTTTTATTTTTTTAAAATTTAACATATGTGAATCCTTGTTATCAAGAAAATCAATTTTAAAATCTTTTCAAGATAAAATTTATGTCTAAAAATATTTACGACAACTTACTTGAAGTTGAGAATAAGAAATATATAAGTTTACATCTTCTGGAATAATTTAGTTTATTATACCATAGAAATATGTATTAAACCTCGAGCAATGATTTATATGTTTATATTGCATTTTTACATGCAAATTATATATGTGTGTGATATATGAGATAAGTGGCAGCATATGTGGTGGTTCTTGCTTCATGCAAGGCTCTTTAAGATATTTCATTTAACAGATGAAGATCAGTTTCCAAAGTTCGATCAGAAGATAATAATATGGATGGAGAGTTTTGGAATATTTTTAATATTTTGCTTTCATCTCACCGGCTGAATTTCAAGAAATAAAGATAAAGATAAAAAAAATAAGAGTTCGGATACTATATAATTATTGGAATAATAGCAACATGAACAACCCAGAAATTCTAGATTGCAGTGGATTAATGAACAGCATAAGTCTATTAATGCATTTATTCATATATGAAAAGTGAAAAACGGTATGTTATAGTAGTTCAAACAGTAGATTATTATAATAAAGAGCATAATATTATCAATAAAAAAGCATCGCAAAGCGAACATGTATCTAAAAAACTTATCTTTTTGTAAAAAATAATAATATCAATAGATATACTTCTAGTCCTATAAGTTATGGGAAAATAAAAAACTTGCAACCGATTGTGTTAATAAATGTTTTTCTTACTTTGATTCCGTATGTAGAAATTTATAGTCAAAAACAATCCAAGGCCATAGGAATATTTGTAAAATCATTAATATCTGCAGAATCTTGATCTTGAATCATTTGAAAAAAGTAATGTGGTAAGAACACATCAAAGGAAAATTTTAAATAATGTATCAGGATATTTGTTAAATCATGCATCTATGCAAAATCTTGAATCATTTGAACGTAAATATAAGGATAAGAACACATCAAAGGAAGATTTCGCATAATGCATTAGGATAATGTAATATTCAAAATGGGCTATACACATAATAAAATATACATATAATTTGTTACTTAGAGTATTTTTTAAAAATCATAATTTTTAGTTTTATGAATAGATTTGCTGCAAACTGCACCAATACACTATTTCTTTGATCCTGATCGTTAATTATGAAGCATCAATAATGCTAATTTATTACTATTGAAAAATACATGTAATAAAACACCAAAGAACTGTGTATCATTCTTTTAAAATTAAACAATTGTAAAATTTTAAAAAGCTGACATTAATTCTATAATAAACTATTTATTGTAGAATGTTTATTTACAAAATTATAGTATCCAAATATTGAAAATTTTTCAATTTCAGATATTTTGCATTTAATGCCATCATAATCATGTTAAAACGCTCTTTAATTTTCAAATATCAAAAATAGATCTTGGCTGTGCAATATACACACCCCTTGTATCAAATATGGTCAGGATGGAGTGTAAGAATAGGCAAAAATATTTATATGTACTATTAAACACTTTAAAATAGTGTTTGTTATACTATTTTATATTTTAATATCTTGCATATATAAAAATTGGTTCTTTTTCGCTGAATGGCTGTAAATACCTATTTATTTATATCAAACTTAAATATATGAGACTGCTAGCCTTACTACAAAAATGATAAAACATCAAAATTTATTCAGAAAGTTTTGAAGGGATTTTTTACAATATTTGTAACATAAAAACTTAGATCAACAAAATTCTTAATAAATTAAATTTTATATTATATTTTCATAACATTATAAGCATGGATTTTTTATATTGCAATTTTTGGCATATTTCATTCTATAAATTACAAAAAAATAAAATATTATTAAGCTTAAAATAAACAAAATAATAAGGAGCTTCCTCTATGCAGAAAATAATATTTATAATAAAATCCCGATTTTTTCACTAGTACAAGCACAGTTTTATTTCTTTTTTTTTTACATAATACAGAATACAATTATACTTTAGATCCGTATTAATTATTACATTAATGTATGTTTTTATTGGCAAAATATTTGAATATGGCAAAAAACCTTTTTCTATCGCAAATATAGATTATATCTGATACTAAGTCTAAAAATTTATAGATTCGCATCTATATTACTTATTCTTTTAGTTATTTAATATCGAATATAGATTGATTATAATAATATTATTATTATGTGGTTATTATAAATTGCAAACAGTTGCGTGAATATTTATTAAAAAACATATTTTGATTTGTTTATTATAATTAAATAGATAAAAGTTTATAAAATATGGAAATCTATCAACTAAAATATTATTTTCTTTGTTCACTATCGAATTGATCTAGATCTGGCTTTAATTTTATATATTAAGAGTATTATATTAGATTTTTTTATGTAAAATTGGTATAAAATTACTAACACCAAGATACGGTCTCTAAATAGCAGAAATCTGCAAAAAAATTCTAGATGTGATATTTTAAAATTCCGCGCGAATCAGACATAAACACTTTAGAAATTATCATATTAATATCAAGTGAGCTAGACGTATGAAATAATAATATTTAGATATAATGAGGACATATATACAAATATAATATACATTTAAATATGAAAACATCATAAAATATTCTAAATCATATTTTGAGAGACTTTCTAGTAAACCAGATACCTCTTAAAACGTAATAAATACATTAATAATAAACGAAAAAAAATTAATACTATCTGCATCGGCCGGTATATAAAACCAAAAACTTAAATCATTTATAAATTCTATAGACAAAAACTATAAAATTTAAGTTCTGTAATTATCACCAGTTTACAAAAATTCCAAAAGAGATTATGATAAAATTTATAAGAGTAAGCAAGATAAAATTTCATTTAAATATGCTTTTATGCATAATTTTTCGATTTTTTATTCTTTCATTTGACAGAAATTTGTCATTTGCGTTAAATTTATAGAAATTAAAATTATAAGAGCGTTAATTTATTACATAATTTATTTTTTTTGCTAGCTCGTTAAAAAAGCATTAAGTTCTTAAGTTATGCAATTATAACAAAAAAAGCTTTAGAAATTATCGATAATTGGGATATTTCTATCACTATAGCAAAAAAGCATCCAAGATACATATCAATACCATATTACTAACTAATATCATAGTCTATATCTACTATTTATCTTCTTATTATCGTGATATTGTATGGGTTTGTCTTCTCTTGTACATAAACTTTATACTATAGCTATTTTAGTCTTTAAAAATAAAATATATATTATTTTTCCTATTGCAAAATACCGCATCAATTATATTTTATAACCTCATAATACTTCGCAATGCGCTATTTATCCTAGTAATACTATAGAATCAAGCTTTTTTGGTATTCAATTATGGGACAAGATTACTTTAAACGATTATAAAAGGGCATAGATTATAAGCTTATGGTTAATATTATTGCAAATTCTTACATAAAAATGCATAGAACCGAAAACATTATTGAACCTAACAAGTATGCTTTATATCGTTGTTAGATTATTTTACAGTTGACTTTTTTTATGCAGTAAATGAATAAAAATACCCATGAATATGCTTATTTTTTTGTCATACTGTCTAATGTGTATGATATTTTGTTTGCCTTTTTCTAACATAGACACAGCAAAAATATTGTGTTTTACTCTACATATGTCCGCTTTTTTACTTTTAACGCTCTAAAGTGCTCAGTATAACCGTTATTATTGCTATATGATCTTGATCATATATTATATTTCGACTTCGATCATGAATTATAATAGATCTAAAAGCTGAAATACTTGTTGATTTTTATAAAATACAACAATAATACTATGAAAACATTTGTATCACAATTCCAAAATGAAATATCAAATAGATAATACAAATATAATTTTGAATCTAAATTTTATTTCTGGCTTCAAAGTACCTATCTTCTATTGTCCTCACGAATTTTGAGGTAAATATAAATTACGTCTTAAAATAGAATATATTTAAATTATAAAAATGGAGATTTATATATTTTTTCTTAGAATATTCAAAAGGCACATAAAAGATTGATTATAAATTATTAATTGATGTATTACTATTATGCATATTTAATATTACCCCCATATTTATATATTATTATGTGACAGAAATAACTTTTCAAGTATGAATTATGATTACAGCACGCTATAAGGTGAAAGCGATCCTTTGCGATTAATTTAAAGTTGAGATTATCATCGCGTTGGGTGATTCATGCTTTCTTTATTTGATTATCAATAGAAAACAGACATGTTATATGATTTTAAGAATATAATATTACGACAGTGTGGTATGAAATGGGTAAAGAAACGTTTATTTTCTTTACATAATCTTAAAATTTGAGCATTGTAAAATATATAGTGGTTATTGTGCTAGTATCGCCTTCTTTGTCATATTAATATAGGATAGACTCTGTGTATAACAGGAAAGCATCAAAGTTGATGTTAATTAGAATGTGCGATGTATAATAGTTGATTTTGGAAAAAATAAATTTGATGAGTGAAGCATCTTAATAAAAGAACATAGATGTAAAAATTGTGCAGCTAGTTTTTAAATAAATGGCGTTGAACAAAGCTTTTGTTCGAAATGACCATATATAAAACTTATTGATAATCCAGATCGGTGATTTTAAAAGAATAGAGTGTTTTTTATATTGTTGATGACAAAAAAAGTTGTGAGTATTGTCTTGTTTATAATATGAATATGAAACAGGAAGACTACAGAGTTAATACGTATAGTTTTATAGATGATGATATATGAGTGTTGTATTTTAAAGAAGGATATCAGGTTTATGATGTTGTACATATTATGTGTCATATGTAATCATTAAGTTAGAATGACATTATAGTGATAATATTTGAGTACGAAGATAAAAGAAGTTTTGGGCTTTTTAGTCAAACAAGTGTGCTCTTAACCAGTATAATCATAAATATGGTGTGCTGCGAGCCAAGAAAATCGAAAGAGGCGAAGATATCGATCATACAATGTATAAAAGAGTATTTTTAGGATGAAACTAAAAATAAAACAAATTTTATATGTGGCCTATTTATTCCTTATACCATAAATTTATAAATATCATTTATAATCTGACACTAGAAAGTGTCGTAATGTGTCTCTGTTAATTTATCTTCCAAGAAATTAAGACACTGCAGTTTATATTTAATTAATTTACCAAATTAATAATCCAGTTTTTTGGTATTAGCATATGCAATTTTATTTATGTTCTTGTAATAATAAACAATAATTATATTCAAGATTTGCGCGTTTTATATATATTTGTATGGCTTTGTAAATATATATTTTTTTAATAGTTAATAGTTTCGGCTTCAGTATAATATTGCACCAGAAAATGTATACATCTTGCTATAATGTTTCTAAATTTTGTTATATATCAACTTGCACTAACACACTAAAATTTTATAAGATAAAATTTATTTTTTAATTGTTCTTTTTGCAAGATTAATACATCGAATTTAAGAAATATTTTTAAAGTTTATACTTTTGATTTGTTATAGATTTCAAATTGTTAAAAATATTGATATATAGTTTTTTATATACTGACGAGAAAAAAAATTATTATCATTTTATAAGAGTAATCTTATTTCATGCGTGCTATTGTTTAGTTTTTGGCATATATTTATAACAAGATGCCAAAATACACATGTTTATGGCTCTTAGTAAATTATATATAATTTTTCATATATACTTTGTTGAAACAGTAAGTAAATTTCAGCTACATAAAAATTTTCTTTTCCATAAAAAGTATGGTAATTCGATTAAAAAAAGCAAAATTTCAACTTTTTCTGGTTGAATGTAAAAAATCAAAATAAATATATGAAAAAAGACGTAAAAATAGTATTTTCAGCATTTTTTTGACTTAAAAAAAGTATATAAATTTTAAGAAATCCAAACAAGATTCTACGTCAAGAATTATGCATCATGGATTTTTTTGCTTCTAATATTTGCACAAAAAAATTTCTACACAAAAATTTATAGATTGCAATCTGATTACTGTGTTTGAAGCTCAATATACTTTTATTTTCGCTGTTATATTTTTGAGTTGAACATTTTATTTTGGTTTCAAAAAAAGCACTAATGGTATAAAAAGTAAAATCCGAGCATACTAGGCCTAAATAAACATATATATTTTATCATTTATAATGTAGCAAAAAAAAAGATCATTGAATATTAGTAGAGTGCAAATAAATAGGGTTATATTTTAAATTTAGAAGTAGGAACAAGATATCTCAAATTTTTGCAAATGAAATAACTTTAAGATATTAAACAAAAATTAATGTCCAGGGTTATTTTTTAGAGACAGTAAAAAATTTGATTTTCAATGAGAATTCGACAGATATAATCTTTATTTAGCAAAAAAAATATAAAGACGATGGTGTCTAAACCATGTATTTTGATAATAAGTAATATAAACATAAGTATTGCAAATAAATGTGGTGGTCGAAAAGACTAAAGGTGGTATTTTTGGCATCATTTGTTTTTATTTTATGTTTAAATTGTAATCCTATATTGGAATAATTGTTACATATTCTTATAAAAAGAAAAATACCATGTTGTACGAAAAAACTATAAATTCTTACATAATATGCTTTATGTGTCTCTTTAAAACATTCAACTAAACACATTATAGTAAATTGTTTAAAAGGCTTTTTGATATTTTTTTTCTGTTTAACGTGACCAATGTGAATAACATATATCTACTAAATTATGTTTTTTATATGCGATTATAGGTTTTTATGTACCGAATATTATAAATTTTGATTTTTTTAAGAACATTGCAGATGGATTATTAGGCGATTATAATATTAAGACCGTATGGAATCTAATAAACTCGAAAATAAGCTAACTTTCAATATATATAATTTTTATATTTGTAGCATTATGCTTGTATACTAACTTTCAATTTAAAATCTATATATGTAATAATTTCTATGTATTTAATGATATGCTGTTCGTAAAACGATTAAATAGAATCGACATATGCAAGAAAATTTCTGTTTAAAAATTTTTTTAGGCTAAAATTTTAATACAAATATGATATAAGCAAAAAAATTTTGACATAAAACATTTTTTGGATATTTTTTATATTGGATTTTGAAAAATTATTATCTGTATGCAAATACTCCAATAAATGTGATAAATGATAGACATAGAATATTTTGACCAAAAACCATTTTATTTATATTTTGGTAACTAGAAACGAAATATATTTTTGAATGTATAAATATCTACTAACTATAATCAAAACAGTTTTTCAAGCCGAAATACACTAATTATGTGAAAAAAAAATAAAAATAAAGGACGGAAAATATAATTTTCTTTTTATTGGGTTCGTTGTATAACAAAATATAGTATTGAGACGGAAAAATGTGGATAAATTAGATGCTCTAGAATAAACATACCTATCTTAAAATTTTCTAAAATAGAAGAATTCTTCTTGTGCCAATTTATTTGTAATGTAAAAAAGTAGCACTTAAGAAAAAAGGTATTTAATCTGAGAAGCATTAGGTAATCATAATACAAAACTTTCATTTGTTATGTTACATCAAAAAACATAGATTAGAATGGTAGTCGATATAAAAATGTATATAGAAATAGAAAAAAAACAAAAAATATATCATTAGTGAAAATAAAAAGGTTTTGATGAATTTCATTATTGTTCCCTTTATGTAAATTTTTACAAACCAAACATATTTGATTTTATGAGAAATATTTACAAAACTTATATAAAAAACAGTTAAGTTGTAGTGGAAATCGTATTTTATTATAAAAATTCAAAATTTTTTGCTTTTAAAGCTTAAAGTGATGTTTTTGTTGATTTCATCATAATTATAGTTTTTAAAATACTTAAAATAATGCAATATAGTTTAATAATATTATTAGATTCATAAATGTTTTATTTTAAAACAGACCATAGAAATATTTTGAGCGCAAAGAATGCAAACAAAATCTATAAATATCGATCAGAAATACAATTGCAAGTAAATGGTTCTATTATTTGATATAGAGTAAGAAAATAAAATTGACTGATAATATCTGATTTTATAACTACCGTTCAAGTCCCGAAATGCAAGATTTGAATATATCTGTCAATGACTTGAATGAATATATTCAATGAAAATTACAAGCTATATATAAAGGTGTCGTATAATTAGAATCTTATTTTTAATATAAAACGTTTAGAGAATCTAGTTCAAATATATAAATAACCCAATTATTGTACATATTATTGCATGTGATATGTATTTGCTTTGTTATATAAATAAAATTAAGTATTAAGCACAAAGATGAGGCTACAGAAACACATTGTATCTAATAGCACCCAGTGAGAAATTTGTGATGAATATCTATATAAGACGTTTTAAACAATCTAACATGAACATAATATATAATACTCTAACTTATTACAAATTTTATTCCCCGGATGATTTCTCAATTTAATGTGGATGATTGAAATAATTTATTGTGATATCTTCTTGTTTCGCTTCAGATATCTAGTCATATTAAACAGATATGTAATCAAAAATTTAGATATATATATGATGGTCAATGATATATATGAGGATGACAAAAATTATTGGAGGAGTATAATATTAGCATTCATAAAAAATAATCTTCAATACGGAAAGTGGATTCATCGTGATACCACTTAAGAAACATGCAAATAAGTATAAGAATAATGTATTTAACAACATGATACGATATAGTGTTAGATCAGGAAAATTACAGCTATACTGCCAAGATTTATGGATAATAAAAAACTATGAATGTGAGTGTATACAAACAGAAGACAAAAATTCATACTACATTCAACAAAAAATATAATAAAACGAGGCTTAATACACTTAAAAAATATCTACTTTCTATATAAGACAAGAAATGTAATATTTAAACTAGCGATTATTTTTAAGATTTAAAACTGGATGTAAATATAATTGGGATTTCAAGAATTTCTGTTTATTTTCAGATGTTTATGCCAGATACAGAACAAGTTATAATTCGAACATTCCATAACGCTAACTATAAATAATAATAAATTGATTACCAAAATCTAAAATAATTTGTAAATTGAATATAAACACAATTTTTTTCATTGATCATCGTTATTTGGTATCGTAAATAAATGGATTGTTTAGAAAAATTTGTTAGAAAGGTAATTGATGAGATAAACTTAAGTATATCAAGAGAAATATTCTGTTTAGATAAAGATAATATCAATTTGTTATTTTTTACAAAGAATTCTACTCTATAAAAATATAAAATGAACTCAAATGTATATCTGTTTTTTTAGTTATATCTACAATCTAAACATTTCATAGATATTTGGCAATATGGTGTATATGAGAAATTTGATAATAAATATATTATACTCGGGTGAATTTGATACTTTCATGTTATATCAAAACAAAAAAAAAACAAAAGAAAAATTTTGAGATAATAATTTAAAAAAAAGGCTAATTGTCTTCCAAAACAATAAAAAATGTTTGTGCAACAATTATAACATATTTCCAGTTGCATTTAAACAAAATAATTAAGCCTTGAATATAATTATATAATTCACTAAGGATATAAATATTCGAAATGATATAATATGTAATTAATAAATGTAAACTTCGAATAAGACAATAAATTTAGAAAAATCGCCTTATTTCAGAAATAATATTGGGAATATTTTTATAAAGACATTATGTATAAAACCTAATTCTGTTGGAACCTAGGATAATTAAACCACAAATCAGAATGCTGCTCTAAAGAAAAGATTACAGGCACATATCCGCGTTTTTAAAAAATTATGTTGATATATCTTTTAATCAATATCCATAGAATACTAATTATAATAATTTTATATGATAATATATTTCTAATAAGTTATTTTTGAGGCTATGTAACGAAACTAGAATGCAAAAAAAATATTTCTGTTTTCTTTAGGTGTATAATTTATAGATGCATATTTTAATTTACATATAACTGATAATTAAATTTCCATAAGAAATAGATTGCGTATTATCACATAATTATCTAGAAATCATAATACAATAGATCATGTAAATACCTAAAAGATTATTCTAGCGTGATTTGGCTATGTATCCAAGAACTTAAATATTACAATAAAGAGCAAGAAATAATGTAATAGTAGATAAAAGAAAATTAATTTCTCTTTATATATGTAAAAATGTAATGTTTTCATAATATAAGAATAAACTTGCTATCGGAACTGTGTATTTTTAATGCTTATTCTATTATAAAATGATAAATTACTTACAAATTAAAATTATTTTTGAACAAATATCTATGTATCGGCTTTTTACTTAATAACGAAGCCATTTATAATTATAAAATTGCGTGATAAAACTATAAAATAAATGAATATGTGTACTATGTTCATACATAGATGATTCTTATACTTTATTCAAGTCAACTTCTATTTTTTTATGCAGTTTCTGATTGAACATTTAGATATTATTGATATAATCCCAAAAACCTTTTTACAATATAATTCTTACTTACTCAACAATATAATCTTTTTTTTATCCTTCTTTATTTTGCATATTTTGATTTAAATTACATTTTAGATTATGCTACGTGCTCAACTATTCGTTTAAAATTACAAATAGAGTCTAATATTTTATTTAATTTATAACTATACATAATATTATCTTAACTGCTAATTTGGTTTATAAAAATAAATATTAAATCAGCATATAGTCGAAGTTTAAAGTCTTTGAATACAATCTATTATCTATGTTTTTATACAATAAATACTATTATAAATGCTCAAATTTATAAATATTGATACTCATTCAGGATATGTAAATCGTAGAAATCAAATGCTTATTTAAATATCTGAACTCATACAAACGCAAAATATCAATATATTTTGCAATTGGTTTTATATTTAAATTTTTATATATTATATTATTTACAAAAAATGCAAATGTTGTTAAATTTTATTATTAATTTCAATAGTATGTAATTCTTTTTTGTTAAAATATGTTCCTACATGTATATTTAAAGATAAAAGTTTGTATAAATGCAGGGAAAATCCTTTTAACTAGGTATTCGTAACCTAATCAAATAAACTTATTACAATACTCGCATAGAAATGTTGTTTCACAATGAAAAAATTCATTCTCATATACGAATTTCATAAATTCTGATTGCTTTCAACATATTAATTTTAGGTTAATGTTAATAAACTAGCATTATAAAATGATCTTAATCTTCTTATATAACTTCTGTCATCTAAATTGCAGCTTTAGGTTTAAGTTTGATCAACCATTTAAATTATTTGAGAATTTCATATGCGCCAACCCTCACATATACTCATGTTTTTTTCAAATATGAGCAAATATCGTTTGCAAGCTCTGAAATGCAGTCAGCATACAAAAATATAGCAAAAAGAATTGATCAATAACATAGGATCTAATTATATAAATTTAAATTAAATTTGAATAGAAATATTCGAAAATGACCCAGTTTGTATAAATCTTCTCATAAATGATGCATTAAATTCTTGTAATCAGACTTTTATTCTAGTTTGTTTTTCTATCAAATAAAAAATTGCAAAAAAAATAAATAAAAAGAATTAGGTTTATCTATATACCAAATTACTGCTCATAGTTATATGGCATAAATTTAATATATAAATATTAGCAAATGAAAGTAAAAAATTCCCCGTTGCATGTTAACTATGTTGATAGTGTATATATCCTTTACAACAACTTTTAAAGCATATAATCCTTTAATATTATACAGAAATAATACATCTTCGAATTACATCGCAATTCTGATCAAAAACATCCTTTTTACAAAATGAGCCATATGGAGATTCTTTAAACGTGAAGACTCAAATGTAATGAAAAAAACTAACATCTAAAGTAGAAAACTCCACTTAAGTTTTGCACTTTTTATAATTTTGAAATCATAAAAATTCTATCTAAGATGGAAAAATAATAAATAAGAAAAGAATGCTCGAGCATTTGTATTATACAAAATTATAAAAAGTTTTATGCAATATACATACAAATTTGTGTTTATATGTTTCAATTTTGGGTATCTGTCGTTTGTAGATTTATTTTTAGAATAAAATAGTGTTTTTATATTATTTAAGGTAAAATGAATCTTTTTGAATTGTAACAATTTGTTTATGTGTCATATAATGATCTTAAATCCATCCATGTGCTAGTTTATAAATATCAATAATTAGAATTGATTGTCAGCTGATAAAAATTTTGCTATCTGATATATATCTTGTCAACATCTTTTTGATTGCTTACACACATAATATATTTATTTTTACTTTCCATATGTTTTTTTTATAAATATTAGCAATAAATTGTATGTCATGGTATGGTTCATCACAGAGGCATCCATAAATATTTTTAAATGGGGATAACTAAGGTATTATAACCATACTTAAATTTGATTATCGCAATGAGCAACAAGTTGTTTTTTTGTAAAATACTAGCAAAGTTTATAACTTTGAAGCTATCTGTATATAATCACGTGTTTGGATGCGCACTTTGTCTGCTTTTTTTATAATCTGTGGTAATTGAGGCGCCGATATACATATTTATGTTGTAATTAGGCATAGAATGCATATATTTATTTCAAAATTTTTTGCTATTATACTGGTACTGTAATATCACATGATGTTCTAACTTTTAGCACATCAAAACAATAACTTCGTAATTATAACATTCTGGAATTTAAGATACATTGATGCGGCAAGATATGTAGATAGAGTCCGTAATACAGTGTCTTTTGTGATTTACACAAAACTAGTGTATTTACCATATAAAAAAAATAAAAAATACTATATTAAATGTTAGATGTGTTCAAGAAATCTTCTGTGTTGCGATAATACTAAAGCTGGATTTTTTTGCATTTAATCTTGCCGTATATTTTTATTATCACATTGTATCGGCTGAAAAGATAAATTTTTATCATGATAAAATAGTAAATAGTCCGATAATTTTAGCTATTTCGCTATTTCAAAAGGAAAAACAAGCGCATTACCATACAAAAAATGTTTTGTGCTCACTTTCTATCATATGTGTTTCATACCAATTCAGGTTACAATAAGAACACCTAAAATAGATTGTATAACGACATAAAATGAGCTAAAGACAATTGATAGTTTCGTATTTTTATATATTATACCTAATTATCAATTTTTATGGTTCTGTTTACTTATATATCACGTTAAGAAGATTTCTACAAATATTTTGTATAATATGCTTTTATTTTGTTCAAAAGTAAATTTTATGCATTTATCGTTTCTAAAACACCGTATTATATTATTATATATTTTTACCGTGTAGTTTCTACCTTTTAATTTTATTTCATACCGTATATTAATAAGTTATACTTTTATTTAGATTTCTTCATCAAATTAATAACAAAAAATACTGAAAGCATGCATAAAATACCATTAAACATCCATTATATATATTTTTTTATTTAGACGTTTTTAACTCATTATCTTACCAATGGTTGCTGACTCATATATATAATCATAAACATTTATAATTTATTGCAATTTTTATTAAATTATGAACTTACTTATTATATAAGTCTATAATTTACATTTTATGCGAGTAAATACTGCATTTTTTTTTGGCATTCTACTTGTATCGGCTCTAGTGGGGTTTAAAAACCTTTTTATGGTATAAATTATTTACAGTATATTTACATGGTTTATATTCTTAAGCTTTTACCAGCATTCTAAAAATATAAATTGTTGACTAAGCTATCTGTGTCCAATATTATATACAAATCTTTTATTTACAAATAAATATTCATTAATTGTACGTTATGAATCATGACCATAATAATTATTTTCTATATTGTACAAAAATATATCTAATTTCAGTTTAGTACACAATTTATTTTTTTTATGTCCAAAATGATTTTTTCTAATAAAATGCTGTTTTATGTGTGATAAAGCAATTATAAAAATTTCAATTCATTTTGAAAATAAAAAATCAACGTGTCATTTACTTTAAATATAGTATTATGTTACTTAATGATACATATTTAATGTATAGATGGAACCAGTTTTTCATAATATAAAGCTTGATGTTATCATGAGATATCGATGTCGTTGCATGTTGTAATTAAGCATAAGTTTTATAGCTGCTTTATTATTTTTTCAATATAATTGATTTAGAAATCGGTTAGAGAGGGCACTCAGACACATTAACAAATATTTAAAATATATCCCTTCCAAAGACGAAAGTAACAATAATACAAGATATAACATTTTATAGAATATGGGCTCAGGATACATAATGTAAACATATAGGGGGAATGCAATTTAGTTAGAAACACAAGAAGTATCTATTTTTAAGACTAGCAAGAAAAAGAATGTTAGAAAGACAAGGAGATAAAGGGGGAAAAAAATACCATCTAGGGTAGGCCTAGGGCTTAGGGTTTAGGGGGGACATTCCAAAGGGGACATTCCAAAGGGGACATTTCCAAAGGGGACATTCCAAAGGGGACATCCAAAGGGGACATAAAGGGGGAAAAAAATACCATCTAGGGTAGGCCTAGGGCTTAGGGTTTAGGGGGGACATTCCAAAGGGGACATTCCAAAGGGGACATTTCCAAAGGGGACATTCCAAAGGGGACATCCAAAGGGGACATTTTCAAAGGGGACATCCAAAGGGGACACTAATAGTCGCATGCGATATTGTAACCCTTGTACCATGCTATATATTCATGAAATTATCATTTTACCTGGTATAAAGGGACAAAAAAAGACAAATTAGGGTTGGGTGAGGGCTTAGGGTTTAGGGTTTAGGGTAAAAGTCATAATGGCAATTTTCATAATGGCAAATGTCATAATGGCAATTTTTATCGCATGCACTTTTGTCATAATGGCAATTTTTATCGCATGCACTTTCGTCATAATGGCAATTCTCATACTGGCAACTTTCATACTGGCAATTTTTTTAGCATGCACTTTTGTCATAATGGCAATTCTCATAATGGCAATTGTCATAATGGCAATTCTCATAATGGCAAATGTCATAATGGCAATTCTCATAATGGCAATTCTCATAATGGCAATTCTCATAATGGCAATTTTTCTCGCATGCACTTTTGTCATAATGGCAATTCTCATAATGGCAATTGTCATAATGGCAATTTTCATAATGGCAATTTTTCTCGCATGCACTTTTGTCATAATGGCAATTCTCATAATGGCAATTGTCATAATGGCAATTTTCATAATGGCAATTTTTCTCGCATGCACTTTTGTCATAATGGCAATTCTCATAATGGCAATTGTCATAATGGCAATTTTCATAATGGCGATTTTTATCGCATGCACTTTTGTCATAATGGCAATTCTCATAATGGCAATTCTCATAATGGCAATTTTCATAATGGCAATTTTTCTCGCATGCACTTTTGTCATAATGGCAATTTTTCTCGCATGCACTTTTGTCATAATGGCAATTGTCATAATGGCAGTTTTTCTCGCATGCACTTTTGTCATAATGGCAATTTTCATAATAGCAATTTTTATCGCATGCACTTTTGTCATAATGGCAATTCTCATAATGGCAATTCTCACAATGGCAATTTTCATAATGGCAATTTTCATAATGGCAATTTTTATCGCATGCACTTTTGTCATAATGGCAATTCTCATAATGGCAATTTTTATCGCATGCACTTTTGTCATAATGGCAATTCTCATAATGGCAATTCTCATAATGGCAATTTTCATAATGGCAATTTTTCTCGCATGCTCTTTTGTCATAATGGCAATTTTCATAATGGCAATTTTTATCGCATGCACTTTTGTCATAATGGCAATTTTCATAATGGCAATTTTTATCGCATGCACTTTTGTCATAATGGCAATTCTCATAATGGCAATTCTCATAATGGCAATTTTCATAATGGCAATTTTTCTCGCATGCACTTTTGTCATAATGGCAATTTTCATACTGGCAACTTTCATACTGGCAATTTTTTTAGCATGGGGTTAGGGGGTTAAGGGGGTTAGGGGGTTAGGGGGTTTAGGGGTTAGGGTTAGGGGTTAGGGGGGTTAGGGGTTAGGGGGGTTAGGGGGGTTAGGGGGGGGTTAGGGTTAGGGGTTAGGGTTAGGGGGGGGTTAGGGGGTTAGGGTTAGGGTTAGGGGTTAGGGTTAGGGTTAGGGTTAGGGTTAGGGTTAGGGTTAGGGTTAGGGTTAGGTTAGGGTTAGGGTTAGGGTTAGGGTTAGGGTTAGGGTTAGGGTTAGGGGTTAGGGTTAGGGTTAGGGTTAGGGTTAGGGTTAGGGTTAGGGTTAGGGTTAGGGTTAGGGTTAGGGTTAGGGTTAGGGTTAGGGTTAGGGTTAGGGTTAGGGTTAGGGTTAGGGTTAGGGTTAGGGTTAGGGTTAGGGTTAGGGTTAGGGTTAGGGTTAGGGTTAGGGTTAGGGTTAGGGTTAGGGTTAGGGTTAGGGTTAGGGTTAGGGTTAGGGTTAGGGTTAGGGTTAGGGTTAGGGTTAGGGTTAGGGTTAGGGTTAGGGTTAGGGTTAGGGTTAGGGTTAGGGTTAGGGTTAGGGTTAGGGTTAGGGTTAGGGTTAGGGTTAGGGTTAGGGTTAGGGTTAGGGTTAGGGTTAGGGTTAGGGTTAGGGTTAGGGTTAGGGTTAGGGTTAGGGTTAGGGTTAGGGTTAGGGTTAGGGTTAGGGTTAGGGTTAGGGTTAGGGTTAGGGTTAGGGTTAGGGTTAGGGTTAGGGTTAGGGTTAGGGTTAGGGTTAGGGTTAGGGTTAGGGTTAGGGTTAGGGTTAGGGTTAGGGTTAGGGTTAGGGTTAGGGTTAGGGTTAGGGTTAGGGTTAGGGTTAGGGTTAGGGTTAGGGTTAGGGTTAGGGTTAGGGTTAGGGTTAGGGTTAGGGTTAGGGTTAGGGTTAGGGTTAGGGTTAGGGTTAGGGTTAGGGTTAGGGTTAGGGTTAGGGTTAGGGTTAGGGTTAGGGTTAGGGTTAGGGTTAGGGTTAGGGTTAGGGTTAGGGTTAGGGTTAGGGTTAGGGTTAGGGTTAGGGTTAGGGTTAGGGTTAGGGTTAGGGTTAGGGTTAGGGTTAGGGTTAGGGTTAGGGTTAGGGTTAGGGTTAGGGTTAGGGTTAGGGTTAGGGTTAGGGTTAGGGTTAGGGTTAGGGTTAGGGTTAGGGTTAGGGTTAGGGTTAGGGTTAGGGTTAGGGTTAGGGTTAGGGTTAGGGTTAGGGTTAGGGTTAGGGTTAGGGTTAGGGTTAGGGTTAGGGTTAGGGTTAGGGTTAGGGTTAGGGTTAGGGTTAGGGTTAGGGTTAGGGTTAGGGTTAGGGTTAGGGTTAGGGTTAGGGTTAGGGTTAGGGTTAGGGTTAGGGTTAGGGTTAGGGTTAGGGTTAGGGTTAGGGTTAGGGTTAGGGTTAGGGTTAGGGTTAGGGTTAGGGTTAGGGTTAGGGTTAGGGTTAGGGTTAGGGTTAGGGTTAGGGTTAGGGTTAGGGTTAGGGTTAGGGTTAGGGTTAGGGTTAGGGTTAGGGTTAGGGTTAGGGTTAGGGTTAGGGTTAGGGTTAGGGTTAGGGTTAGGGTTAGGGTTAGGGTTAGGGTTAGGGTTAGGGTTAGGGTTAGGGTTAGGGTTAGGGTTAGGGTTAGGGTTAGGGTTAGGGTTAGGGTTAGGGTTAGGGTTAGGGTTAGGGTTAGGGTTAGGGTTAGGGTTAGGGTTAGGGTTAGGGTTAGGGTTAGGGTTAGGGTTAGGGTTAGGGTTAGGGTTAGGGTTAGGGTTAGGGTTAGGGTTAGGGTTAGGGTTAGGGTTAGGGTTAGGGTTAGGGTTAGGGTTAGG